>NC_052518.1:35534022-35673944 GCF_014356525.2 Nilaparvata lugens
TTACAAAAATTGAAGAGGTAAAGGGTCTACATTGGTGTAGTGGATGAATGTTCTGTTGTTATAAACTTGACTTCAAGTTTGCAAAATACATTAATTCTATACAAAACTTGAATTTAAGTAAACTTGACTAATGGTGTTCGCATAGTGTAGAGGTAGAGGTAGAGGTAAGAGGTCGAGTTCGAGGTATCTCATTGTGACACAAATACATGTTGTGTTAAGGGGCGCCCGCATACTGAGGAGGTACAGGTAAACCGTGCAGTAAACTTCTATCTCGACCTCCTCACTATGCGGGTACCCCGTAACACAACATTTATTTGTGTCACATTGAGATACCTCGAACTCGACTTCGACCTCTCACCTCTATCCTACCTTCTAACTACGCGAGCACCCTTATTGGTGAGAACATAGAGAAGCAGAGGAGGTAGCTTCAAGCTTGAGAGTATTGATAAATGATAATAATACACTTATTTGAGAGGGTCCAAACATACAACTCCAATATGCGCCATATGAGCCATTCAAATACATGCACTATTTTCAACACTCAAGCTTGAAGAACCATGGCTTCACCGAGGAAGGGTTGCGGGCGTGGATGATACCAAGGGTAGGTTGATCTACATACTTGTGAAGAGAGGTATGGACTGCCTAATTCTGTTCCAGAGATCTCACTGCGGTATCTATAACCTGGAGCTATGAGCGCAGGAAATGTAGCACAACTGCAGGCTCAGTCTACTTGCCCTTTGACTCTGGGGACCTTCCTCCATCAAGAGAATTTGAATTTCTGGTTGAGTCATCTTGTGCTGGCGGACAACAACTCCTTGTGGATTGTGACGCCAATGCCCACCCCACAATTGGATGGGGAAGTTCGGATACAAATCCATGAGGGGAGGCTCTTCTTCAGTTTCTCATATCCAAGAATCTTCATGTTGGAAACCGTCCAACGTTTGTTACACGAAACCGAAGTGAGGTTACGTACATTACATTCTGCTCAGAAGGACTACTAAGGGTCATTGACAATTGACATTCAAGTCATGAGGCCTCTTTAATAACAGGTATGTTTGTTTCAACATGCAAAGTGAAGGTGAATCTTCTTGCTACCGGGATCTGAGGAGAACAGATTGGTCACTCTATAAGTCTGACCTCCTGTCTCAATTTGGATCATTGGGCACGAGGGTCAACCTTGACCGCAAAAGGGCGGCTGTCAGGAAGACTCATAACTATTGCAAACGAAACTGTATTTGGGAACCATACCACAAGGCACTCACAGAATATAGCCTTGCAAGAAAGCGAAAGTAAACTCTTGGAGACAATTCACACAGGAGATAAACAGTCTCATGCCCGGTTGCAGAGTCCTGCATAGAATCAAACATTGCTATGTGGGACATAGTTTAATTAAATAAATAATATAAATTTAATTAAATAAATATAGACATAAATGGTTGGTCTTTGCACAGTCGTTTGCCGAAGCCCATTTATCTATATCTTGAATTAGCATCACACAAAAGTCACACTGCAGCTCTATTCACTTTTTTCCGTACATTTCCGTACATACTTCTATCCAACCAATGTCTTGGCATCGGGGAAAGTTTCAAACGACATCACTGTGAACAGGCCTAAAAGACCTTACATAAAATTGATGAACAATATGGTGACTCTTGACTTTTGGCAAGATTTCTCACCATATTTAGCGATTTGGAGATTATAAACAACTTAAAAAAACATAGGGAGAGAAAAATTGATTTGATTATATACAGATGGTTTTTCGTAAACATCTTTTAAAAACTATCACAACCTCTAAAATGCATTTACCGGGAGTAGATATTGAATTTAACAGCACGACTTCGGGCCAATAACTTAACCCACGAATTTTTTGATTTTTTCTCATTTTTCCATTTTATTTCGAAAACGTCAGGTTTTTCGAGAAAAGCATTCTCCAAAAAATTAAAGACAATAAAAAGATAATGGACACAGAATTCTAATATTTCTGGTTTTGGTGCTACAAATTGTCAAAAAAAGGTATTTTCCAATGTATTTTTAAATATTCTGGAAACTTTTTTACACTCATATTTCCATACTAAGACAATGACGAATTTCCACATTCAAGGATACTTCAGAAGCTCTTCTGGTAAAAAATTCGAAATTTAGTGAAGGTTGTAGAGAGTTCTCCTCTTTTTTCCACTCAATTTCGATACCATTAAAAACTACAGCCAATTGAAAAATTGGTGATTTTCATTTTTTCCATTTTTTCGCGATTTTACTGTCAAGAGTTTCTAAAAAAAAGTCTTTAAGTCTGATACCTAATAGAAAGTTGCGATTGGTCTAAGTTTGGAGAAAATTCCATGCTTTATTAGCTCCGTAGACTTAGTCTCCACTATCGAAAACTGCCGAGACTGTGAAAATTAGGAGAATATAGTCAATTCCATGATTTCTTTAAACAAACGGATCTAGCTCCACAGAAATATTATTACAAAAATCATTTACTTCACATCAAAGAAGAGATTATGCTCTACAATTCAAGATCAAGTACAATCACTTATCAAAACGGGTTACTGAGATACACAGCTTTGAATATAGAAATTAGCCCATTTTTGTGTATAGAAATATGGTTTAAAGTACACTCAAGAATGAATTCTTCATTCCTTGAGGTGCTGAGAAGAATGAGCTACAGTACGAGAAGATACGATTGAGTCAAAAGTCATGAGTGTCTTTGAAATCTATAGACGAATGACACAATTGTTTATTAATGTTTCATGTTTCCACTTTAGGAAACTGAGAAACCAAAATATTCGATTGAGTATATCCCCACTGTCCCAGGTAGAAACTAGTGAGCTCAAGGTTGTAATGTCCAGTCAAATAGTTATTTTTCAGGAAACATCCTCGAGAGTTTTTCCCTCTGAAAAAAAAGCCATCCTCTGGCGTGTCAGCAAATTTCATATTCGAATTCAACGCCCCAAAGTACATTATATACAGAGTGGACGAAAAGTCCGAGAACGGCTTAATATCTCTTACACAAAGGTAATTTGACGGTTGGTGTAATTGGTGATCCTACTCAAATTGAAAATACTAATTTACTATGACTTTAAAAATCTGGTTCGAGATTTTGGATCCGCCATTTTTAATGCAAGTTTATTATTTTAAATAAGAGAGTGGCCATGTAATACATGATTTCAATACAGAATTTCAAGAAAAAATGAATGGCGAAAACCGCATATCGATATCTCAAACCGTTTCGAAGATATTCACATTAATAATCAATACTTTTAAAAGCAGAAATAAGGAGTGAAAAAAGTATGAGAACAGCTTAGTATCTCATAAAAAATTTCTAGGTGGGTGTGTTTGTGGATCTTACTCAAATTTCAAAATATCACTTTACTATGACTTTAAAAATCTGGTCCGCCATCTTGGAATCTCCATTTTGAATGCAACTTTATTTTTCTAAATAGGAAGGTAGTCATGCGAAACATAATTCAATACGGAATTTCAAGACAAAATGAATGGCGAAAACCGCATATCGATATCTGAAACCGTCTCGGAGATATTAACATTATTAATCAATACCATGCAAATCAGAAATGAAGTACATAGTGAAATTCATTAATAATGTGAATATCTTACTCTCCATAGCTGACGAGATAAATTCTTTCGAGACGGTTTCCTGAAAAATAACCATTTGAATGGAATAATTTGCTCGTGGGTATAGAAGTTGAGTAAACTAGCAGTAGTCTAACAAAATTGTTTCGAAAGCTACACATCATGATAAACTGAAGTTTCTTGATGAATAATAATATCGTATCTAGAAATGCAATTTTCTCAATGGGAGAATTAATACCTGATTAATTAATTAACTCTTATTAATATAATCATTCCTTATTATAAAAAACTGAACTGACCTGTAAGTAGTGTGGAAGAAGAACCAAGAAACAACAAACAACTTGTAGTCATGGTTACGCTGGACGTCCTACCCTCTCAAGGAAATTGTGTTGTGATGCGCATGTGATAAATAAACTGCACTTCAGGTTGGCGTTTTTACTATTACAATCGCAAAATTCCTGATTCTGAACTTGAAATTATGCAAAATTCCTCATTCGGAATCTCAAATGATGGAAATTATTATGAATAATACTTTCTTAGAACGTCTAGTACCTTTTTCTCAAATAATATTGTTTTAGTATTTACACTAATACTGGGTACCGTATCTAGGGTGTAGGGAATTTTTGAAATATTAAAATGTCTAGAAGAATTTTTGGACGCGATTCCACCATAAACGTGAAGAAGGTTTAAGGGGCAGTTGGATCTAGTCAGACAATTTTGTAATTGGTTTTTTAATAAAATGATGTTTGTTTGTTTAGAATCGACTGTTACTCGAACCTAGTTTTTGTTTCGATGAAATCGGGTATTTTCACTTATCACAGTCTCAGTAAAATAAATAAATAAACCAGAAAAGGGAAAGGTTTACTGGACCCTCACGAAGTGTCAGAGCGATCAAAGCGATCTCCCACCTAGAGTGTATAGAGTGTAATGCAAAACAAAACAAAGAATGTAATACATTCCATACTCTCTGCGCCCATCCGACTACTTCAACCACCTGCTCGTATCCAGTCGCCTCTAAAACATCGCTCAGCGATCTTCAACCCCTGCTTCGGCTCACCCCATACGCCGACTGAGTTTAGCCGGCCCAGGATGACACTGAGGAATACAGAGCTGAGTATTATAGATAATAGAGCGAGGTGTACGTCGAAATCTACTCAGAAGGTGAAGGTAGTAAGAGCTAGAGTATTATAGATAATAGAACAAGTTGTGGGCTGAAATCTACTCAGAAGGTGAATAATAAATGTTGCAATTCAGTTCAAAGTTTTATAAATAATGCAAATATTGTTATAGAAGACTGGCCAGCAGTCAATTCACTCGATATGAACAGCAAGAAACACAAACAGTGATTTTTCTTTGGCCAATTATTCAGGGAACGTGGAGGTGATATTTTTGAGTGTGACCTTTGAGTCGAACATGAAATAGAAAAATCCATCAATTTACAGAAAAGAGCTGTAAAAGCTGTTTTTAATGTTAATGTTCACTATAGAATTTATTGTATAACTAAACAAACTAGAAAGCTAAAAATACTGATGGTATCATTTCTTCTCATTCCTGAGTGTCTATTTAAAGGTTACATGCATGAGATGTAATTATTATTAAATAATTTTATTATTTTTTAAATATCATTTTATTATTAATAATAAATTCTATTTGAATAAGCTTATTACAACAGTGCGATAGTATCCCGCTAGCTTTAAGCTATTTGAGGGATAGCCTTTATAAGAATAATTCATTACATACAATAAAAATATACATATAGTATATAATAACAATAGTTCTGTTTTCTTAATCGACCTGATTATATCTCTTCATTTTTTTTTTTTTTTTTTTTTTGACCGAATACAGTGAGGTCTATTTTTAAACTCGGATTTTCTTTCGTCTGTCATTTGTAACGCATTAATGACCAAACGCGTTGATAGAATTCTATGAGATGTGGCAGGAATTTTCCTTTTTTAACTGCGTGTCGATGTATACACAAGGTTTTTGGTTTTTTTGAAATTTTGCATTTCAAGGATAATATGAAAGGAAAAGGAATTTCCTTCATACTCTGATATCACTATATATATCATCTACTCTGAAGATAGGATTAATCAGACTACAGAATTATTCATCACTAGCAGGTTACCCGTGCTCCGCAATGGTCTATTTTAAAACTTTAAAAACTGGAAACTTGACATGATCAAATATTAGAAAATTGAAAATAGGCCTATAACCATCCTCGATAAAGAATATTTATGCAAAATGTTAAGTCAATCAATCCATTAGTTCAGACGTGATGATCAACTTGCAATTTGAAAATTAAAGCAATCTAAAAATGCGTCAAGCTTAATTTCCCTATCCCGCTACGTGTATAAGCCAGTTCTTCCTATTATTATAGTATAGATGGATGATTTATCAGTATCTTTGAATGAGAATAACTTTTGAACGGTTTGAGAAATCGATGTGCGGTTTTCACCATTTATTTCCTCTTGAAATTCTGTATCAAAATCATAATATATCATATGACTTACCTTCCAATTTAGAAAAATGAAGTTGAATTTAAAATGGCTGTACCAAGATGGCGGACCAGAATTTTGATGCGACAGAAAATCAGTTATTTTTATTCGAATAGGATCGCAAATCATACCTATCATCTAATCACCATTTTAAAAGAAATTTTCAGCTGTGTCTATAAAACAACTGGAAGCATGACAGATTGAAAACTTGACGTGATGAAATTTTGAAGA
The DNA here is from genome assembly GCF_014356525.2 of Nilaparvata lugens. NCBI lineage: Eukaryota > Metazoa > Arthropoda > Insecta > Hemiptera > Delphacidae > Nilaparvata > Nilaparvata lugens. Next base: position 35,540,337 of record NC_052518.1, read on the forward strand.
ATTGAAAATAGGCCTATAACCATCCTCGGTTCTATGGAACTATAGAGAATCTATGTGCAAAATTTCAAGTTAGTCAGTTGAGTAGTTCAGACGTGATGTTGCGTCAAACATAATTTTCCTATTCTGTACGTCTATAAGCCAGCTCTCTCCTTTATTGTAGTAGCCTATAACTGAAGAAGACATAATACTTGAAAATCTCACAGTATCATATTGATTTTTTCAATACATCAATTTTAGTATCGATTAGATCCTCCTCAATTTGAATCAGGCAGCCTTTTTTGCTTCCCCAATTCCAAACAAAATACCAGCTAAAAACTCGTTTCATTCCTAATTTGTGTCTAGTACATTACAACTGAAGAATATAAATCATCACGGTACTAATTTTATTGTGAACATGCTTTTCTTATGAATTCCAATAATACAGCATTAAAGGTCCGTTGTCACTGGTGCGGCTGGAACGATAATCGTTGAACTACAGTCGTTGGACGATAATCGTAGAGCGCCTGCTGTACATTGTCTTGAATGGCGCCGTTGTCACTGACGCGACTGTCAACAGAGTCGCTGACTGCAATCGTACGGGTCTGCTGCTGGAGCAGTCATAATCGCAGTCGTTGGCCGATTTTCGAGGAGTGCACATGTGAGTTTGATAGAGTGCGTGTCATCATTGTGCAATGTCATCCAAAACAGCTCTTTTAACATTAAAATTTACACCTGAGGAAGACGAGAAATTAGTGGAGGCGATTTCTCCTCACCCTTTGATTTACGACCTTAGAAATCCCCAGTATAAGGACCAAAGGGCTAAAGACAATGTTTGGGTGGTTATATCTGAAGAAGTTGGAAGATCAGGTAAGTGTATTTCACATAATTAACTAATATAACTAACTAATAACCCCCACAGTTTGATTATGCTCTTTTTTATACTTTAGAATACTTTCTTTCAGAAAATATCATATTTTTTGCCTTACAAAATTTAAAAAAGCAATAAAAATTAACTGTAGTTGATGATACTCGTTTTCTATATCTGGAGGTCTCCAAACTTAATTATTCCTATCGGGGAGCAAATAGGGGCGATTTTTTTAGCAATTTTTGGATGATAATTTATACCTATACCTATACCTTTTATACCTTTTTTACCTTCATTCTAAAAAATCATTGCTTTACAAAAATTAAATAAGAATAAAAAATATATCCTACCTTAACGTAAGAGCTAACTTCTCATCTCCTGTGATTGGATATGGAATGTAGTTTGAAGACAACTTTTTAAGGTCCTCATTGATTAAACTAGACACAAACTGAAACTGAACTTTGGAAAGTCTAAAGAACTCAGAAAACATTCTCTCATCAGCTTGCAAATGATTGTTTATTAATATTTTGAAGTAACCTTCTTCTGTTCTCTTTGTGAATATATTATGTGTGTTAAGTCGTGGTACACTTAACATTTCTAAAATATCTTCATCTTCTAAATCTTCAACTAACAAATAACTCAGTAGCCGTTTCTTTAAACTCATCATTCAGTACTTCACTTAGCAACAGTCAAACCTCAACTGAACTAATGTTTATTAATCGCATCAGTGACAATGACCACTGCAACGATCATCGCCGAGCGATGATCGTCCACCGATAATCGTTCAACAACTATCGTTCCAGCCGCACCAGTGACAACGGACCTTAAACCCATGTCCATTTCATTTATACTGGTTGAAAAATTTTACATACACAGCGGGTGAAAAGTCCGAGAACGGCTTAATATCTCATACTCAAAGGTAATTTGATGGTGGGTGTGATTGGGTTTCCTACTAAAATTGAAAATACTACTTTACTATGACTTCAAAATCTGGTCCTCCATCTTGGATCCGCCATATTGAATGCAACTTTGTTTTTTTAAATAGGAAGGTGGTCATGCAATACATGATTTCGATATGGATTTTCAAAAAAAAAAAAATAATAATCCAAAGGGTTCGAGATATCGATGTGCGATTTTCACCATTCATTTTGCCTTGAAATTCTGTATTGAAACCATGTATCCGATTCCCATTTCCTATTTAAAAATACCTTCCCATTATATATATATATATATATATATATATATATATATATATATATATATAATATATATATATATATGGTGTCACAAAGTGAATTTTGAGACGAATGGAAAACCGTCATCCAGTATATAATTTAGTGAATTTCCTCTACTTTAGTAGAAGAATAGGGTCGGCAGTCAGATGTATTTTGCTAAGCTTAGAGTCGAGTGTATAAAAATCATCATCATCGGTGACAACCCTGCAATTATCACCAGCGGATTCATCTGAACCAGAAATTTCCAGATTTTGTTTACTGGTTTGAGCGTTCTCTTATCTAACATACAAGCAGCATCAGTCGCGCCAGAGTGGCCACTTCTTGTAATTTCTGGTGAGAAAGATTGTTTACCGGCCTAATCTTTTATAGTAATTAGCAGTATTGTCATCATGGTTACACCCTTAGCATCATGATCATCTAAATCATACCCTGTCACATGGTCGGTGGCGTGATCGTCTCCTGAGACTCCTATTGAACTGTAATCACAGTTCTTGTCGGGCAGCCGATGAAGTCAGATCAGTTGTTTTCGCTCCGTCGAATAGTGCTGTAACAAGTTAAAGCCGGCCGCTTGGCATTATGCTAAACATAAACTGGCCTAACTGGAATTTTTTTATTTAAATTCTGACTAAATTTTCAATTATTTTTCCCGTGAAAGTGGTGCTTTCTTATTATTTATTAAAAACATGACAGGCGAGTGTCACAAGTGCAAAAATCCCGTCTCCAACCCAGTAAAGTGCCCGAATTGTGCTACATCATTTCATCAGAACTGCATCATTGTGAATACGAAGAGCAAAACGTGGAAGTGCAAAAAGTGTTCAAAAGACATTTCTACAACATCAATCTCAGACAAACGGGACGTAGAAAATAACAATTCAATAACGCCATCAACGAATTTAGAATTGAAAACAAACAATATTGGGACTCCAACAACAAAAGATGGGATGTAAATGAAGGTAAACTAAAAGAATTACAAGAAGACATTAAGGCTACAGAACTAGAAATATCACTCATAAAAGAACAGTTCACGGAAGTTTCAAACAAGTGCAATAATGCATGTGCAGCTGTTGAAAAATTTCGCCAAGAAAACACTCTATTAAAAGATGAGCTAGCGCAAGTGAAAAACGATTTGGTAGACTTACAGCAACATACGAGGAAGAAAAATATCCTAGTGACAGGGATACCCGTAACATATAGGGAGGATATGTTTACTGTGCTGGATGCAGTCACGAGAGCGATCGATGTGAATTTCAATTATTGCAGTGACATTTCGGCAGTGCACAGACTCCACAATCGAAAAGACGACAACAGGCCACCTCCGATAGTGATTAATTTTACATCTCGCATAGTAAAATCTAACTGGTTGGCCACGAGACGTCTCAAAGGCTCTTTCACTGCTATTGAACTCAATGTAAATTTTCCGAATACTCCTGTGTATCTGAATGAGCATCTTACTACTTTGACAAGATCTATATTCAATCCATCCAGACAACTAGTCAAAGACAAAAAACTTCACTCAGTTTGGACCGCGGATTGCAAAGTGAAGGCCAAAACAGCCGTCGGCCAACGTCCTTTCCGTGCCCGGGAATATATCACTCCATATACATATATATATCTCCATATGGAGCATATCGCAGAGTTGAGAGAAAAACGCATCAAAACATCTACCTATGCTAACGCTGCCACTTCGGAAGTTCCTCGAAACATGATCACCACACAACAGGAAGCCGACCAACAAAGCCCTAAATAACCGACCAGAAATATGTGTTTTTAGAAAACAATATAAAGACGATTAGCGGTTAATACATATGTAAACAAGATAATACATAGTATTGTCCCATCTTTCACAAATAAATAATTCGTATCATTATGGCCACACTTAAGCGAGAGACAAGCGTATAACTAGGTAATGCCGCACTACAACTACTGTAAGTAAGAATATGAAAAGCTTTATTATTTTTTTAATTTTTTTTAGAGACATTTATTTCAACTGAGTAATTTGCATGTGAAGTAATATCACACAGAGTCTTATTTTATTCTATCAAAATATATATTTAGTGGCTTAGAGAAGTACTAATTTTACATTTATTTATTTAATTTGAAATGGAGGAATATATATTTTTTTCAATGAGTTTATTTGCATGTTGTTAGAAAGTATGTGTAACAACTCGCAAGAGAGTTTGAAAATACCAATTTCGATAACCTAAATAAAAATAGAGACAGAAATAAATGTTGTCACGTGGTACTTTAGTACCATCAAATATTTTAAAATGAACCAATGAATTTTAATAGAATTATAAAATGGAAAGAAGGTTAGACCTAGTCAAAGGATCAATCAACTTAAATCGAATATTATTAGCGATTAGGAGTAATAGTATTATCAAAAACGATAAGAAAACAGGCATAATTGTGATTCAACAACTATGAGAATCCATTAGCAGGATTAAAAAAAAATTATAAAACGGCTCACTTATTATTGGCGGATTATAAAAAATAAAAGTTTGCATGAACATTGAGGTTAGAATTATTTGTTCACATTTTAAATGAATCAGTCGATCTTGAATAAATCGACAATTATTAGAATCAATGCTGAGCGAATCAGCTGATCATTCGATCAACCAGTATAACAGGTTGAATTATATAAAATTTACTCACAAAGGATATATTATATATACTAAGGAAGGTTGATGTGTAGAAATATGGACAACTATTATTTCTGTATAAATATTTATTATAATCTAAAAAGCACAAAAAACCAAGAGTATACAAAACTCATATAAAAAACTAAATGTATTATCTATTAAAATCGTATGTTACGATTTATTTATGAAATTAATTTTAAGATAAACACTACATGTATTTATATAAAAACTTTTTATTTAAATTTTTTCTATTATAAAGTTGAGGAAGCCCTGATTCCAAGGCGACCAATTGTATTGAGTTTATTAAATTGAAGGCCAATCAGAGAGTAGCTTACAAAATTATTCTAGGAAGAGACAAAATTTTCTGAAAACCTCCTTCTTCTGGCTTAAGCTCTTGACCTGAGAGGACGCACATAGAGTTTAGGGTTCTTTCTTCCTTTTAAATTTTAAAATTACCAAGCATAACCCTTTTTTAAATGTGAAATATTTGTATTAAATGTTAAATTATCTGTAAACTCAGTGTTGTTAAAGAGTTCGTAATTTATAATCAATTCCCATAAGTATATCTTTAATTCAGAAAGAAAATCTATGAGAATCTGGACCACGCGCTAGCCCAGCAGAGACGAAAGAAGCCTGCCCAATTAATTATTGGAAATAATTAATTCAATCCACAAGACCGTCAAGAACTTCATGAATGTGAGTGATAAGTCAAACGAGCTCGTTTTAGGTTTTCTACGTATAGTGGGGAAATTAATTAAAAGCGCTATTCAAATTAACCTGAATTGAAGAAAAAGTCACAACGTGTTGAGTGATATCACATAGTTCATGAGAACATTTTATAAATTTATTCGATATATGTAGGAAGCTTACTTCCATGCACGGCCCGAACTCATATAAATCCCTGAGATCTCATGTTTGAATAATAATTGGTTAATTATTAATTTTGTTAATTGAACAAAGTATATCATATCAAACTCATAGACCAAACAGGTTTTTATTTGCAGAATTTTGAATTGACTGAAAGTCCAAGCATCAGTGCTAAATATAATATATTTATAAATTTTTAAAGCTCGCTATTGTGAATATTAGCAAAACCTGTGATAATTGTTCAGATTTTGAAAAGAATTTATTTAAGAAAAATTATAGATATATTGAATATTTTATATACACTGTTTTATGGGAATATATTTTGTGTTTTATGTCAGCATACAAAATCATAGAATTTTTTATTATATCCTAACTCATCTCGTGATATACAGTTTGAACTGTTTTAGTCCCAATAAATATTCAGCAGCACATGAAATTATTGAATCAATTAGTATTGATCTTATTAAGAGCACTCAGTATTTATCGTCCTTTGATGATAATCATTTTAGTCTGCCAGAACAAGTATATTGGAAAATTATATTAATAAGGTTCCAGTTATATCATATAAGGATCCAGAGAGCTTCCAGAACTGGCATTGTAGGTTCTAAGGAATTTGGAAGGATAAATTGGTGAATACCTGTGTTCATGACGAGCGTTTTAAGAATCAACTAGAAACAGCTATAGTTGGTCCTTATCATTCTCTAGTGGTACATGGTTACTGTTAATCAGTCATCAAATATTCTTTTAATTTCCTCACTAGTATTCTTCAAGAACTTCATAGAAGCAGCGGTAAGAATTATTAATCACCGGTCATTGAACCTTATGGTGATTACTTGTATTTGTAAAATTCATGTATCTACCACTGAGCTAGAGCTGAGGTTTGAACCCAGTAATTTTGCGAGCCGGACAGCCTTAATTTTTTGTGAATTTATTCGCAAAAGAGGGAATTTAGCGACTGCTCTTATAAATATCAAGAACATCGTATCATCTGTAAAGGATTGGAAATTTACCACCTTACACAGTTATAGCTTCATAACGTGGGGCTCTATCATAAGAGATAACCCTCCAAGGAGCACAACTTTACATAATGGCACCACAAGTGTGAGGCGTGATGAAAAGCTTACCTACTCAATCTCATTATCAATGATTAATGAAATTATTGATAAAACTGAAAGCTGCAAGAAGTATAATCTGAAGTTGATTCAACAAGATATATCTGATGATCTATTGTAAGTTTCTGGCTAAAATAATCGAGTTGCTCTTCAAATTGAAATTTTTCAAGCTGCATAAATACAGACAAACTGTATCACACGAGTTTGATAACATAATTCTCATAATAGAGAAAAAATTGGATGGAAATTTCCATAAAATTTTATAACCAAATTTTGATCTTGATCTTTGAATCTAGACATTGTATGCTGACCAGGGTTATAGGTTATTTGAGGCATTATAATATTATTGTTGTTAAGGAAGATAAGACCCTAACTAAAATTTTAAGAACTATATTGATGTAATTTGTACATGTTGGAAGTCATACCTGTCTCTTTCGTTGTTCATTTCGTAATATATGTACATGACACTTGAAACTTTTAACACCACACAATTTTATCCAGAATAGGCACTATCACTAAATCCATTTTAATATTCCTGAAATTTGGCAATACACTTGGCTATTTACTCGAAGTAATCCATAATATCGTCACCATGAGCCAGTCGCCGGCTAACTCGCAAATTTCCTACTTCAGCGACCACCCCCAAAACAATGTAGCTATGACACCAGCCGACCAACAACCCCAGGACAACGCAGCGGAGACCCCACGAGAGAGAGAGGGAGGCAGCATATGCTCCATCAATTTCGATCTGCAAAACTTGGCCCAATTGTCTTCTACGAAGATCGATAACATCGTCGATGCGATTAATTCTGATGAGAGTCTGGCTGAGGGGGATGAAGGAGTGAGGGCGTCCAATCTGGTGCCGGCGTCTCCGCAGATCGCTCCAAGCGCCGCCGAGGGAACAGAAAAGGCCGCCATCCAGCCACCATCTGATGTGACCAGTCAACCGTCATCCGCCACCGCCAGCCTAAAAAAGCACAACACCACATTAGATTCTTCAGTCGGGTGTACTACAAATCTCATGGCAAATGAATCAATAAATGAATTTGAACTTTTACTCAGCCAAGCCTTAGAAGGGGTGACTAAAAAAATACAAGAAGATATGAAAACGGTCAGACAGGATGTCAAAGCTGTACAAGGGAGTGTGGAAAAAATGGAAGAGAAAGTTGAGGGAAAATTCTCCGAATTCAAGAAGGAAGTAAGAAATATGATAGATATCAAGATAGATACGCAATCTACAGTCATAAAGACGTTAGAAACCCATATAGACGATGTCACATGCCAAGTGAATGAGCGGTTGGATGAGATACCAAGGGAAGTTGAAAAACAGGTGGATGTATTGGGTAAGGAGCTAGGCACCACTATCATGGGAACTGTCATGGAAAAGGTGTTAGAAAATAAGGGCGAGATAGAGTCAAAAGTGGAGGAAAATAATAATAAAATAGCGAAAATAGTCAAGGAACAAAGTAACGTGCAGACATGTATAGCGAATTTAGCGGAGGAGGGGGCAAAATCACGAGAGAGAAACGGCATGTTAGAGAATGCCATTGGCGGACAACAGTTGAAGCTAACCGGATTGTATGATGAAGTGAATGCCAATAAGAGAATTATGAATAACAAATGGATCGCAAATGAAGAACGAGTCTCCAGGATAGAGACACATATGGAAAGTATCCCAGTCAGTCAGATGCATTACACCGACTGAAGTAGTAAACGGCACTCAACTTTTTCAAAGTCTTGGAAAATTTGATAATTCCTACCGTCATATGCAACCCCGACCATTCATAGATCAAATAAAAGCCATTCAGGAATTGATACCCACCTCTTGGTTAGTATGGCGTTTCCAACTGTCCAGTCTGTTACTCGGCGAGCCGCTGATGTTCTTCCAGAGCCAGATGCGAGATATCAATAGCCTGGAGGACTTCATCTCCCAATTCCTGCAGCAGTATTGGAGCAAACGTAAACAGATGGACGCACTATCAGAGATTATATCATGCACATATGATAATAGAGGCAGACAGTCATATACTGAATTTGTGGCTAAGATGATGTGCAAGAATTCGCAACTAGATGAATCTTTGGCGGATGCATCACTAGCAAATATATTATCAAAAAAGCTTCCTTTCAATGTTTGCATGACACTAGCAGTATCCTCGATTACCAGTTGCAAAGAATTAATGGAACATTTACACTGTATCCAATCTGTTACTTCTGAATCCAGTCAGGTAAACAATCGCACAAGAGACTCCAATCATTCTCTTCAACATAATAGCAATAGTTTCAGAAAACATTATAATGGTGAGAATCAAATGTCAAATGCCGGAGTAAACACTCTATATCCAAAATACACTGAAAATACTAGAAGAGGTCAATCGTTTGAAAACAGTTCTAGAAATAGATCTCCATATTACAATAACAAACAACATGATAGAGGAGCATATTATGATGGCGGGGATAGTTTAAATGGGAATAATTACAAGCGAGATGGAGGTCACAAGAGTCAAGGTGAAATGCATCAAAATCATAACCGAACAAATACATCTTACACAGTAGCACATACAACAACGACAACCCAAACCCAACAATCAGAACAAATCCACCACTGCAACAGCCCGCCACCAAATAAAGAAGCCTGTTATTTGAAAGGTATGCACAAAAAGGTAGTCAAAGTATTAAGAGCATGCAACCTATGTCAGAAAACAAAACATCTGAAATATCAAGTCAGGGGAGAAATGATACCTATATTGCCGACCGTCCCACTGGAGTTAGTATCAGCAGACATTCATGGTCCTCTACCCCTAGCACAACATTTTTTTTTTTTTTATTATATAAAAATTAGCACCTAGTCTGAGACTAATAAGCTATTTATTTTTTCCTAATTTTACTAAATAGACTTTTTCAAACCTCATCCTATGATTCAGTTTGTCTAGTTTTTGACTACAATTACTTAGTCTAGTTTGTATCCTATGAAATAGTTTCATACAATCAAGTTAGTAGGCCAATAATAATTTGTTTGGTTTGAAGGGATGAACATTTCACTATCACTAACACCAGCTTCAAGCCATCAATTCACAACACAAATTTCACTTCACTAATTCATGCGGTTTTGTTCTTTTGAGCCTCCTGACCAGATTATCAACATCAAGCAGCTGGATTGCCTCTATATTGTCGTGCTGGTGGAGTCTCTCTTCATGCTTGGCCGCAAAGTGCTCAATAACTTTCGTGACTGTCTCCAATTGAAGGTCGCGGTGAAGATCAGCATTTCTGATGTACCAAGGAGCGTCAACAATATTTCTTAGTACCTTATTTTGAGATCGTTGGATAATTTGTACATTGGATGGTTTAGTACAGCCCCAAAGTTGAATGCCATAAGTCCATACTGGTTTCAGTAGCTGTTTATATAGTAGAATTTTGTTGTATATGGACAGCCTGGATCCTCTTCCCAGCAACCAATACATCTTTTTGAATTTAATTCCTAGTTCTTCCCTTTTCTTCTTGACGTGTGCTTTCCATTTGAGCTTGACATCGAGCGTCATACCCAAATATTTGGCAGTATTAGCATGTGGAATGACTTTCTCATTTATATATACTGGAATATATTGAATTCTTTTATTAGTAAAATTCACATGTACAGACTTGGTATCATTTAGTTTAATTAGCCAATGATTTGTCCATGTGTTTACTTCATTAACTGCTCTTTGTAACTTTTCTGTTGATTCCTCAATATCTTCTGCGACTGAGAGAATAGCAGTATCATCTGCAAATGTAGCTATAGTGACTCCTGCTGGCTTTGGAATGTCACTAGTGTACAGTGTATACAAAACTGGCCCTAGCACACTTCCTTGGGGTACACCAGCTTTAATTTGCCTTAGTGTAGAATATTCATCATCCAGCTTCACTCTGAAATATCTCTCGTCCAGGTAGGACTTCAATAATTGGCTATATGCTGCGGGTAGGACTTGTTCTAATTTATGGCACAAGCCTTCATGCCAAACCTTGTCGAAAGCTTGGGCAATATCCAAGAAGACAGTAGAACATACCTTTTTCTCCTCAAGGCATCTTTCTATTACATCTGTTATTCTGTGTACTTGATCAATCGTTGAATGTCTACTACGGAATCCAAACTGGTGAGAAGGTATAAGTTGTTTATCCTGTAGAATTGGTTTTAATCTTGCCAACAGTAATCTTTCAAAAAGTTTTGATAGTACCGGTAAGAGTGATATTGGTCTATAAGAGGTTACTTCATTTAGTGACTTTCCGGGCTTAGGTAGCATTATTACTTCGGCTACTTTCCATAAATTTGGCACGTACTTTAAACGGAAAGCTGCATTGAAAATATGACTCAATTTCACAATTGCTTTTCTAGGAAGATGTTGAAGTATTTCTCCTGTTATGAGGTCATATCCGGGTGATTTCTTCTTTGCCATATTATTTATTTCTTTTTTAACTTCTCTTGGCGATGTTGGAGGGATATTATCCAAAAGTATTGGCTGTATGATTACATTTATTCCATCATTGAGCACTCTATCATCATGAGGAGTAAATGTTTTCTCAAGATGGTTTGCAAACAAAACCACTTTTTCATTACTGCTGTGAGCCCATGTTCCATCTTCTTTTCTTATTGGTGCCACTTGTTCCACTGGTCTCTTTATTTTCTTTGTCGCTCTCCATAGTGAGTAGTTGGTACTGGCCTCATTACTTAGTTCCTCCAGGTAAGTGTTAATCTCTTGCTGTATTATTTCATGTATTGCTCCTCTCAAGTTCTGTGTAATTCTATTCAGTTCTATTTTACTTCTTGGATCTCTTGTCGTTTGCCAGATTTTTCTAGTTCTTCTTCTTTCTGCTATCAGCTCTCTTACTACTTGAGGGTAGCAATTACCTTTAATTTTACTCTGAAGTGGGGGAGTGTTTTCCCATGCAGATTGTTGAATGCTCGTTACAAACTCTTGTACTTCATTTTCCAGCTCTTCAGTCGTTTGTAGAGATGTGTCTAAATCAATTTCATTTTCTATCATGTGCTTTAATGATTCTATGTCTGTATATTTATTTATTAGTTGTGGTGCTCCGGGTTTTTTCACAGCAGAGCTATGGATTGTAAGGACAATTGGTGAATGATCAGAGTTAAGATCAAATTCTTCCTCAACCTCTATAGTGTTGGGTGATATGTACTTTGTGATGAAGAAGTCTAACAGGTCTGGGATCTTAGCTCTATCTGTTGGCCAGTAAGTTGGCTTCCTTGTCGAATGTACTTCGCAGTTGTATTCATCAACGGCCAGTTGTAATTCCTTCCCTATGGTTGTGGTTAGTCTCGAGCCCCATCTAGTATTCTTCGAGTTGAAGTCTCCACCGATGATGAATTTTCCTGTGAAATTTCTCAAAAAATCACAGTAATCTGGTTTCTTTAAGCTGAATCGAGGAGGGCAGTAGACAGCTGCGATCGTTATCATTCCACTCGAATGGCATGTAAGTTTCACTTTTACGGAAATCGACTGGAACTCTTGCAATTCTATTTTCTTATACTCATGATGAATTAATTCTTCTTCAACCATCACCGCACTTCCTCCACGAGCACTGTTCTGGGGATGTACTGCATGATATATTTTGTAACCTCTCATTTTCAGATATGATTGCTTTGTGAAATGTGTTTCTGAAATTGGGCAAACATCAATTTTTTGTTCAATTAGAATTGCCAATCTTTATGCTGTAATAGACCGTTGGCGTTCCATGTCATTATTCTAAATCTACCTTCCATATTTCTTGTAAGTGCTTTCTTTCACTGTAGTATTTTCTAGTTTTTCTAGTCTAGAAAGAATTGTTTTATTGAATTGCTCCTGCCTAACTAGCTTTTCAAGAATTAATTGGAGTTGAGAGGCTATATTCAATCCTAAATCTTCACCTAAGCTCTGCGATATAAGTTGGGTTTTCTCATTCATTTTGTTAACTGGGACTTGTTTTACTCTATCCGAATAAGACTGATTCTCAATAACTCGAGCATCTCTTAATACCCTTTGAGGCACAGTAGTTTTATTTCCCTCATTGGTTTTTGGTTGTTTCTTCCTATTCCGAAGTGCTTGCAGTTCTTGTGCCACTAGACATCCTCTATAATTAGCTGAATGTTCCATTCCACAATTGTAGTACTTTGCTTTTTCTTCTTTTGGCTTTGTACAGCTGGTGGTAAGGTGGGGACCGGCACATTTCACACACCTGGGATCTTTCCTACAATATTTTTTAGTATGCCCCCAGGCTTGGCAATTTTTGCATTGGGGTAGGAATTTCGGCTTCTTAATTGGCACAACCTCAATTTTCATGCCCATGATTGCATGGATTTCATAAATTTTATTTATATTCTCTGAATTATCAAAAGTGAGCATGAAAATTGGAAGTGGTTCTTTAGTCTTCCACTGCAGTATGTTTACAACATCCAGAATTTTAAATCCTTTCTCTTGAAGTTCTTCCTTTATATCACCTGGATCGCAAGTGCTATGCAATTTCTTAACAATTACTCTAATAGGTCTAGTTTGTTTGTTTTCAAACGAAGACCAATTCATATTTTCTTTGTTCAGCACTGCCGTAGCTAATCTGTAATCCTCTTCTGTGTTAACATTGAGTTTTAGACTATCATTATTCAGTAAAGTCACCTTGTAAGAATTTTTCTCCATTTTTTTATTTAGAATCTTATAGATAACTTGATAATTTTGAATATTGTATAATATGATGGGTGGTGGTTTCAAAATTTTATTTGACTGTTGATTGTTGGTGGAAAACTGTTCATGTCCAGTGTCATCTTTCGATTTATTCTCTTTATTTGAAGAAGCATTTCGCTTATTTCTTGAATAGAGTGGAGGTGATTTTTCTTGTGATGGAGGCGAAAGTGAAGTATTCAGCTTCCTCTTCTTAGATCTCCCGTTTTTCACTCTCACCCACTCCGTCTCCTTGGCAAGTTCCTCCTCATCTGTACAGTAACCAGTACTACGTGATGCATTTTTAACATTATCAGATTTTCCACCTTTTGGTTGATTTTTCTCAATTGTTGTTGATTGTTGTTGATCCGACTTACTACTCTCTACAACTTTCAAATTGTTGGAAGCTGCAGGGGCCGAGTTGAAATTAGCGCTCTCTAACTGACACAGCTTCATTTGAAGTTCTTCCAGTTTTTTTTCAAACATGTTGTTTTTACTTTCTGCTACTCGCATCCTATTGTCAGCTTCCTTCCATGCATTATATAGTATTTGCTCTGCCGGAGTTTTAAGCTGGTCTGGTTGAATGAATTTTTCTGGTGATGTATCTCCTTCATTCATGGTGATTGATGGTGGTGGTGATGAATTGCAGCTATTATCTTCAACTTCTTCAAGTTCTGGAATTAAGAAAGACGAAGGTTCAACTAGTTTCCATTCCTTTCCATTCATTATTCTGATTAATGTAACTATTACGACGGCTCAGCAGTTTTTTCTCGCCAGTTGGTTTTTTGAGAGGTGACCGCCCGCGGCAGGCGACGCGAACGTACAGACGCGAGCGCGCACGTGCGTACTACTTCCACTCACAGCCGACTCTATTTTTCCAACGTAAGCAAACCTATTGTTCTATTGAATATAGTAAACGACACTAAACTACACTAAACGACACTACTATAACTATGTATACTATTACTGAAATACTATTAAACACTCTGTACATATTACCACTTCGGTGTCTAACCGCTGACTGGACCTAGCACAACATGGGAAAAAATATATATTTGTGTTAACATGCACATTCTCTAAATACACCATGTTCTTTCCCATCGGTAAACTAACAGGTGAAGCCCTAGCAAATTGGGTAGTGAATAAGTGGACTACACAAGTAGGGAAACCTAAGCGCATTCTATCAGATAATGCATCATATTTTTGTAGCAAACAATGGAAAAGAATACTTGACCTGGCTGATATAAAAATATCTCGAACTTCTGCATACTCTCCTAGCTCGAATCCCGTGGAGCGCCGTATGGCAGAAATCTCACGATTCATAAGGGCGTACTGCTCTGAAAGACATCAAAGTTGGGTTAGATATTTATCATTCCTGGAAGAATGTTTCAACAATTGTATCAATGAGAATACAGGATATACACCAGTAGAGGTTATTTTCGGAGAAAGAAATAAAATGTTTATTGAAAAGTTAATAGATTTCCCACCGTCGAATGCTTTAACTCGTCCTAACCTAGACATCTGTCACATTGTACAACAGAGATTAGAAAGGTCAGCGACCTCACGAAAACATTATCATGATAATAAATCCAAACAGTTTAAATACAGTGTCGGAGATGAAATACTTTTAAAAAGCCATAGATTATCCAATGCATTGGAGAAAACTACCAGAAAGTTCTTTCATATTTATACTGGACCATATAGAATAGCAGCCATAACTGAACGTAATACAGTTCAGTTGTATGTAGAATGCAAACCAAATTTAACTTGGTGGGAAAATATCTCTAATCTCAAACCGTATTATCGGGACACTAAGCGATAAGGATATAAATAATAATATCTTGATGAAACGTCATTGGCCTACCTGACGAGATATATGTACCAGACGAACACCAACAATACACTTAATTAGCAGACGAGTATCCACTTCGAAAAACAACACCTGAAAATAAAGAAATAAAAAATTTAGAAACCACCTTGAATACCATCCTCACCAATAAAGCAAGAGAATAAATAACTTTCAATTTAAAAGCCAACTTACTGTTGTATATCTTGAAGACATCAAAATGGCGACAGCTGATAAACAGAAGCCAGCGAACATTGCCTGTTCACCGCAAGAACCCAAGTAGTCAATGCCTATTAAATCATCCAAGTTGATACCCCAAATAAGAAGCTCAAGTGTCATATAAATGTGAATTGTATGTAAAGATATTATAAAGAATATTATATCATTATTATTTATGTGTAAATCTAATTGAGAAAATGAATAAAATTATCCGCCAAATGATCAAGCCGCATAGTTACCACCAAAAAGCATTAAGCCAAAGTTTCAATGTATCAAATGAATAAGAAGATCTCGTTAATAAAACTTACCAAAGATTATCCTTTAAAAATATTCATTGTATAAAAGTAAAGCCCAAATTCAGTAAGAGATTGAAATCAAAATGTACAAGCCACTGTTCTATGTCAAGGGAGAAGAAATATTATATTCTGCAAGTCAGAGAATTATAAGGTTGTTAGGTTGGCAATGATTTTGCACTAACGTTCAAATGTGCTTATATAATATTGTTTTATTATTATTCGAGAAGAATCGCACAGATTCATTGAGAGAAGAATGAAAAGAACTCGATTGATGTAGGTTTAATTGCAATTTCCAATAGGCTACAGTTTATCAATAAAGAAGTAATAATTCAATTTCAATTTCCAATTTATTAAAACACACAAAACAAAACAAAATTACCAAGAATTACAAAACAAATAAAATACAATAAAATGTTACAAATATAAAAAAACCGTGGGCTTTGTGGTTGGGTGTGTTGGAGAAGAGAAAAAAGAAAGGAAGATACCTAGCCAACTATGGTTTCCCATGTAATAGGCTGGCAAAGAAGAGAAGAGAGAAGTGATGAGGAAAAAAGGGAAGGGAGAAATGGGGGAAGGAAGAAAAACAGAGGAATAGGTACGCAAAATGAAGGTAAGCAAGTCCACTGAAAAATGAAAAAAAAAATAATGAAAAAAACAAAGCTGGAGCAAAAATCTTGAGTCTTATACAGGTATCTAAATGGAAGAGGAAATTACTGTATGTCCAGTTTTTTATATCCAGTTTAATTTCTCTGCTGATCTTATTGTCCATGAGAGAGTGATTTGGAATAAGGTTTATTATTTTTGTACCTATGTGAATTAACTGCCTCCTTATACATTCAATATTAGTGTTATAGGTTACATATTTGTTAGCAGTGGCCCTTAGATTATAAAAATTGAGTGTAGAGTTCAATGTGAGAGGAAAATCTGATCTATATTTTATTGAGTACTCAATTATGGTTTTTATGTATAATTGACGTATAGACATGACCTCAAAATCACTAAAAACCATATCCGTTGGATAGAACCTGGGTTTGCTTAATATACTTTTAATTATCAGTTTTTGTGCTAAAAATAATTCAGCAATATGACAGTTGAAACAGCCTCCCCAACTATGCCATAGGTACTGCAGAATTGATTGATCATTTTCAGGTGGTTCTTATTAGGAATTCTGTTAACTTGGTAAAATTTAAAAGATAAATATCTCTTTTTTCTACATATATGTATTTAATATGAACATCCCATTTAAGGTTTTCATCAATTATGATTCCCAAGTACTTGGTATTAGTGACTTTTTTAATGGTGGGACAATCACAATTACCCAAATTCAAATTACACTGAGAATGGAGTCTCAAATCTTGATTCTCGTTGGGCTGCCCTACTCTATTTGCAGAGAAAGTTATGTAATAAGTTTTTTCAATATTTAAACATAAGGTATTCTTATCTAACCACTTCTTAATTAAAAGCATATTATGTTCAGCTAAAGTATGAACTTCATTTCATGAATTACCGTGAAAAATAGCTGCAGTATCATCTGCAAATGATAGTTACACTAGATTGATCATTTATGGTTAGGGACTGGGTTCTATTACTCAGATAGCTTTTGAACAATTTAAGCGAGACTCCTCTAAAACCGTTATACACTTCGATAGTCATTATTTAAAAACATTCCTAATTAGCCAGATATAATCGATTGTGAGTATTCAGCTCTTGTTGTTCTATAATGAAATTATTCATTTCAAACTGTCTGTATTGCTTGAATGAGATTAAGGCATGCTATCAAGCGAATTATCACTAATTACTTCTTTTGCAATGATAGATGGTAAGTGAGAGTAGTTGAACAAGATTGTGAGAGAGAAGTACTGTATTGACGTGTGGGCTTAAGTGAGATAGAGGAAAAGCATAGGATTGAGAGAAAAAGACTTCGACAGAGCTTCAGGTACGTGCGCGCGCGATATGTATGAGAGAGAAAGAATGAGAGTGAATGTTTTAGCCTGGTGTAGACAGAGAAAGAGCCCCCTCCCAGTGCAGTGATCGTTTAATGCGAGCAGAGGGAGTGGAGTTGTGGGGTGATGGACGGCTGGTCCTTATCTAGTTCCAACAGAGTTGATGCAAAACCGGCTGAATGAATTTGTAATCTATGATGGTAAAATTGGCAACGTTGCTGGCTGCCATAAGTCACCAGTTGTTGCCACTTGTTGGGCATCATGGGGAAACATACAAAAATATACACGGCTGCCATAAATTTGGGAAGTTGACGGCTGCCATTATTATAGGACAATGGTGCAATGTTAGCAAACTTTTTGTTTATTGATATTATGACAATAAAAAGTAGATCTCGGACCTAAATTCGATGTTTTGAGACATTATACACCATAGAAACGACATATACTCCACTCCTAAGAGTGGCTGCCACACGTATGCTTTACAGGCGGCTGCCACTTGAATAGGAAGATGTATATATATATATATAATATATATATATATATATATATATATATATATATATATATATATATTATATATATATATTGTATTCCTGATTTGACAATTAAATTCAAAGAAAAATTTGAGTTGAATTTTGAAGTAGGTGGTTTGAGACTGTCAATTAAATTTGAAAATGCCCAGTTAAATTCTGAATTAGGTTCCAATACATAGAGTACGATGCAAGTTGAGAGTTTAATTGTGAATTAGGTTCCAATACATAGAGTACAATGCAAGTTGAGAGTTCAATTGTGAATTAGGTTCCAATACATAGAGTACAATACAAGTTGAGAGTTTAATTGTGAATTAGGTTCTTATAAATAGAGTTGGTGGTTGTATTTAATCCTAACCTAAAAACGTATAATAAGTCTCTGCCATAGAATTAGGCTGTCCCCACAGAATGTTTGACTTTGATAGTGATGAAGGTGTGTATGTTGTTTTCAGACATGAGTGGCAATGGTTCTGATGATCAGGAGCACCCATCCCACCTTCCCCCCTATCATGAATTAGATCCTAGACCCCATTCACATTCCCACCCCCACCATACAGCTCCCGACCATCATCCCCTAGAACATTTCATATAAACACCAATGAACCTCCATCCCTGACACACCCAAACATCCGACTCTTAATCCTAGATATTGATATTGATTCACCACCTTCATCCCCCACATCTGTTGATAGTGATGAAGGTATAGAGTTATAAGGTATAGATTCATATAGAGTTGAAGACTGCATACCTTAGGTATACAATATTGAATTGCATTGTTCCAGATGAACAAAGCTGCATGATGTCAACAAACAGCAAACTCAGTGGACAAGTTTGTTGTTCTGGAGGAGGCATTTAAATCCTGACTCAAGACTCCATACTACAATAATACATGCAAGGATGAGCCTGCCAAAGATTTCCACACCTTTCTGAATGGTCTGAAGGATAAAATTGTTCACATCATCAGTCAGCAACACCAGACACATGGAGCAATGAAGTTCAATCTAGTATTGGAGGCAACATATTTCCGCAACACCCTTGACAAGAACATCCTCGAACAAGAAGAGTTTCAGAATGTAGCCTTCAAAACTCCAAACTACACCATCTTCTGTATCATCAATCTTCCAGACATCATCAACAAAGCGTGCATGACCCTACTGGATGAGGAGTTGAAATTCGAAGGAAACTCCAGTGGATGGAGTTTGCTTATCATTGATGGATTGCTCATCAGGATTAGCAGACATATTCCCCTGCGTGGATCATCCTACATCAGTCTTCCACCTCTTGTATCAGCACGGAAGGCAATCATCAATCCTATGAACAAGGACCAGCAATGTTTCAAATGGGCTATCCTCGCCAAACATGTACAAGACAGTAATCCTCAAAAAGTCAATGACCGATACCATCAATTGGAGGAGAGATACAACTTTTCGGGTATTGGATTTCCCATTGCTATCAGTCAAATTGATAGATTTAAGAAAGATAATCCAGGGGTATCAGTTAATATTTATGGTGTGGATGAGAAGAACGTTATATTTCCAAGAAGAGTTGGAAATGCAATGAAGGCAGATCACTTTGATCTTCTCCTCTCCTGTGAGAGTAATGATGATGATGAAAACAGCACCCTTGAGGATGACAATGAACATAAATTCAATAGTCACTACTGCTACATTAAAAATTTTGAAAGACTTGTGAGATCCCAACTCACAAAACATCAACATAAAATTATCATCTGCAGATGATGTTTCACCCATTACACCCAGGACAGTGATGGAAAACACAGGATGGCTGAGCATGAGGAGTATTGTGCTAACAATAATACAGCAAGAATCATCATGCCTCAGGTTGGAAAAGATGGTAAACCTCAAACCTTAAAGTTTGAGAAACATGTGCAAAAGTATAGAGTACCCATGATAGCATACGCCGATTTTGAGTGCATCCTGGAGAAACCTGATGAAGACAATGAACAATGGATTGGTAAAGCTACCAAAGTTATCCAGTATCATTAGGCAATGAGTTACTGCTCATACTTTGTGCGGGACCCAGATTTAGAAGATTCCTGGCTGACAATCACTAACCTAATCCCTCATGAGCCAATTGTCTACAGGGGTCCTGATGCTGCCAAACGTTTCATGAAGACCCTCACCATGTATGCAAAAGATTTAGATCAGGCAATTGACTGTAGGAATATCAAGTTGCGCCCACTAACCAAAAGAGAGCAAGCACGACATCATGTGGCTGACTTCTGTGAGGCCTGAATTGAACGGTTCAATGAAGATAAGGTGTATGATCATTGCCATATAACTGGTATCTACCGGAATGCATCATGTCATAAATGTAACCTGCAGCGACAGCGACAATCATTCATACCAGTGTTTCTTCACAACTCTTCAAACTACGATACACACCTTATTATTCCAGAGCTGGGTAGAGATGAGGATCAGCTGTTTGTCATCCCAAACATAATGGAAGAGTATATATCATTCACCAAACAAATATTCCAAGAAATGCACCTTCGATATATTGATACATTCCGGTTTACACTCCTGATAGTTTAGACAACCTGGTCACTAACCTAGTCAAATCAGCATCTAATCCAGAAGACTTGTCCAAAGTGCTGCTACATACTGCCAAGGTGTTTGGAAACAGATTGAGCCTTGTTTCAAGGAAAGGAGTGTTTCCATATGACTACTGCAATTCATGACAGAGACTCGAAGAAACATTGCTACCACCCAAAGAGGCATTTTTCAGCAAGCTGACTGTTAGGAGTGTTAGCAGTGATGAACATGCTCAAACTGTGTGGAACCAATTCAGTTGTAGAACTCTGGGAGAGTACAGTGACCTGTACTTGAAAACAGATATTCTCCTGTTGGCAAATGTCTTTGAGAGCTTCCGTGATGTATGCATGAAGACTTATGATTTGGATTGTGCATACTACTTTACATGTCCAGGCTTTTCCTTTAACGCATGCTGGAATATACTGAAGTTGAGCTTGAGCTCCTTACTGACGACTATGACATGTACATGTTTATCGAGCGAGGTATCAGAGGAGGAATAACAAATTGCATACACGGTCATGCAATTGCCAACAAAAAGTGCACTGGCACACCTTGGGATCCAGAGGAGCCTACATCCTATCTGTTATATACAGTTGCTAACAACCTATATGGCTGGGCAATGTGTCAGCCAATTCCATGTCACCAATTCCAATGGATGGATGAAGGAGAATTGGAAGCAGTAACAATAGGTATTACAGGTTTAGCGGATAATATGGAGATTGGATATATTCTAGAGGTGGACATTGAATACCCTTCCAACTTGCACAGCAAGCACAATGATTCCCCATTTCTTGCAGAGAACAAGAAAACACTTGAATCCAATCATGTATGACTCATGACAACCCTGTCTGATTGCGAACATTATGTATGTCACTACCGCACCCTAAAACAAGCAGTACAGGGGTTGAAGATTAAAAAGGTTCATCGAGGTGTGCGGCTTGAGCAGGAGAACTTTCTAGCACCATAAATCATGCTTAATACAAAGCTAAGACAGCAGTCAAAGAATAAGTTTGAAAAGAACTTTTTCAAACTCATGAACAATCCCGTGTTTGGTAAAACAATGGAGAATGTGCAAAAAAGGATGAGCATGGAGCTTATGAATGATGAGAAGCATTTGAATAAACTAATTGCTCGACCAGTGTACAAGGATCGTATCATATTTGGAGAGAATATTTGCGCTGTTTCAATGCATAGAGAGAAAGTGGAGCTCAACAAGCTAATCTATATACGGTTATCAGTGATTGACATCAGCAAAACCCTCATGTACCGATTCCATTATGACATCATGAAGCCCATCTACGAGGATCATCTCCAACTCTTATATCAAGATACTGACAGCTTGTTCTACTTTGTGAAGACAGAGGACATGTACAAAGATATCAACAATCAACAGCTTAAAAATACCTTTGACACTTCAGAGTGCCCTGCTGACCACCCATGCTACTCAGATGCAAACAAAATGGTGCATGACAAGTTTAAAGACGAATATGCTGGCTGAGCGCCACTTGAGTATGTAGGCCTACGATCAAAGCTGTATGCCCGTAGGTGTGACAATAGTGATCCAAATCAGTTGACAAGTGGATTGATAAAAAAAGCTAAAGGAGTACGAAGACCAATACTTGGGCGGGAACTCTTAAAAATTCATCCAGATGCTGAATGTTACATAGTCTTCCAAGACTATCTAGATTGTCTATATGGTGATGGGGATATCTACAGAGAACAAGTGATGTTTGGCACTAGGAAACATCAGATCATGACTCAAGTCATGAAAAAGAAGGCACTGAGCATAGCTGATGAGAAGAGGTATATTCTAGATGATGGAATTACAACTCTTGCACAGGGACATTACAAGATCCCCACTCCAACACACAAGAATGAGAAGAAGGATGAGGAGAAGGATGAGGAGGCAGAGGAGGAGGAGGAGGAGGAGGAGGAGGAGGAGGAGGAGGAGAATTATGATGTAGAGGAAGAGATGATTGACTCTCAAGAAATTCTCAAGGTTCAGGCAGCTAGCAGTACTACAACAGCTAAACGGTTACATTCCTCATCACATGATGTGCTCATTGATAGAGTCAATCAGTCAGGTAGCAGTACTATCCCCGCTAAATGGTTATGTCCCTTATCAAATGATGAGCTCGCTGATATGATTAACAACTATGAAATAGATGGTGGAGCATCTCAGTACAGCATTCTGAAAAAATTGATCAAAGACTGAGTGGGAGGATGATATCATTTCTAGGAATAAATGATGATGTCATTTCCTGTGTTAAGGATAGTAGAAAAGGATGAAGCGATGCACATGCTCATCACTCTGCATTCAACATGCATGCTAGCAACATTCGAGTTGTGCTCTGTCTCATGCTGGCTCTTGGAGCCTATGCACTTGATCCAAAGTATAGGAGTGAAGACTTTCTAGCATCTAGGGAGCATGGACTGGAATCATACAACATTATCCATATCAGGCGATGTCTGATGTCATCCAGCAAGCTCAACCACGACCTTGCAACAATGTACAATGATGTCAGCAACTAGTACATTAAAATCGCAGGAGAGCATGAAGTGGGGGAGGAACTGTGTCAACAAATCCACTGCGCATACAATCTGCACAACTGTCTCCACCATTCACATTGCTGGATTACCTTGAAGCAGTTATTACAAAGTCAGTCGAGGTGTGCTCATTCTACTGTCAACATGGGCTGTCAACAACATCTACATCTAGTACTTCGATCAGCAATGTCGCCAGCAGACCCTGAATCGCCATGTCCTTGCGGTGATTGCATTTTTGTCATGAGTGCAAGGTGGAGTGTTGAGCCACTATTCAACATTGTAGAAGGATATCATGATCCTTTCGGAACTTTCGAGAATTTTGCTGCTGTGATTTCTTTAACATCCCCAACAGCTACACTTCATCCTTGTCACAATAGACAGATGATTCTGAACTTTCCTTATAGCCATGCATTTTGTGAAATGTGTACTAATCTGGGACCATTATATGACTATGTGCTGTTAAACCTTGATGATTGAGATGTTATTTATATATATGTCTGATAATATTCTCTGTTTTCAATGTGCACTAAGGTATGACTACAATATAATTGTATCAAATCAACTGTGTCTTATTGCTTAAACCTCTGAATCATGTAGAAGTAAGAGTACAAGGCATGTTACATCTCACATCCTGCACTATCAAAAATTGGCATCAACTCCTATAGTAAATTTCTCTTGGAAACATCTATGGATAGTCATATAGTGCAAGGTGTGAGATGCATCTTGAGACTAGTGCTTGGTTTAAGCTGTTTCTTATATACTAAATCAACAGGTGGTGGAATGAAAACAAATGTTGGGTCATAATAAATATATAATAGAATATAGAACATAGAATATAGAACATAGAATATAGAAATACAGAATATGCAGAGTATAGAGTATAATACAGTATAAATACAGAATAATATAGAGTATAGAATACAGAATGTTATTATAATAAGAATATACACTTCATACCTGTATGGAGAGTATTTTTCTCACATTTCCCAAAACACAAAAATACTCTCCATACAGGTACATCGCACCCGAAGTCTCTGATGCCGCTCTTGCTGGATGATGAGCATAGCCAGCTCTAGATCAATGAATGGATAATGGATTTCCAGATCTCCAATCTTTTGATCTAGAGCTGGCCGTCTGTCCACCCACCCACAGAAGTAATGGGGTGATAAGTTCATGTTGAGCTGCCACTCTTATCACACCCACTAATTTCCCAAAGACTCCCAGAGCCTTCAGATGCTCTGGAGTGGGGGGCTCATAATTGAGCAGGTCCTGCTCAATTATCATGAGTGTTATCAAGAATACCAATCTTTCTTGATTGAATATTCTTGATAATATCTCCTGACACCCCATGTACCGAGCAGGAGTTGTTGGGAAGGGGGCTATTATCCGAAGTCTGCGGACAACCCTCCTACATTGTCTGTTCAACATTGCATGAGAGGGCCGTCCTTGGCCATAGCCCCTCTTCCTCTCAACCCCCTTCCAAATGGGCAAATCTGCCCTATAAAACTCCCTCACTGCAAATCGTGCCTCCTCCTCATCACCCTCACCCTCCAGCAGTGGCAGTGGTGGGGATGCTGCTGGAGCCAGCGGCAGTGGTGGGGATGCTGCTGGTGGCAGCAGCAGTGGTGGTGGCAGTGGTGGGGATGCTGCTGGTAGCGGCAGCAGTGGTGGGGATACTGCTGGTGCCAGCGGCAGTAGTGGGGATGCAGCTGGTGGCGGTGGCAGTGGTGGGGATGCTGCTGGTGCCAGCGGCAGTGATGGGGATGCAGCTGGTGGCGGCAGCAGTGGTGGGGATGCTGCTGGTGCCAGCGGCAGTGGTGGGGATGCGGCTGGTGCTGCCAGACGCCTCAACCACTCTTCCAACCACAGACTATTAATCTCAGCAAGCTGTGAAGAAAGAAAAATACTATGGATAAAACAGTAATAGAATGCATTCCAATTTTACATTTCAAAGTATGCAATAATGAATAGAACCTCATAGAGCTGGTAAGACAAATTAATATTCAGTACTAGCATGTGGTTTTAAAATGGTGGAGAGTCCTGAAGGAAGTTCCACCTCACCAATGTGAAACCAATTCCCTATTTTAAATTCAATCCATTTATTTCAAAATAACTAAAGCATAGTATTATAATGAAGTGAATATAGATGGAAGAGAAGTTCTCATGGAGTACATACCATGTCATCATCAACGTTAACTGCCTCCACCACCAGCATCTCCAGCGGAGCCTCCAGTGTAGCTGGAGGCGGAGCAGCCAGCAGCGGTGAGGGCGCAGCCGGGGGCAGAGAAGCCGGGGGTGGAGATGCTGCCGTGGACAAGGGCTCCATATCCAGAAGTTCTTCTAACTCGGTAAACAGCAACATAACTAGTGAACGCGGCGAGAGCTTCAAGCACAATGAAGCAATGAAGAAGATTTTGCAAAATTTATTGACATTTGTATCCCCCACCATGCAAAAAACAGGATTGTGTAGGATATTTCCTTCTGGATAAGCCAACTTTATCATTAGGAGACCCCTATCGATTTCCTTCTCAATATATATCAAGCATTGTTATAGGAACTCGTTACCCGATTATGATAATTTCTATCAAAATGACCAACAGTCAAGACAGTATGGCTGCAGTACATCCTGTTTAGAGATTTGCAGAAGGAAAAAAGTTGTAATCTCCAATCTCTTGCCTCTGAGATAGTATGTATCCTGTTTAGAGATATATAACAGGAAAAAAGTTGTAATCTCCATCCTCTTGCCTCTGAGATAGTATGTATGCTGTTTGGAGATATGAAACAGGAAAAAAGTTTCAATCTCCAATCTTTTGCCTCTGAGATAGTATGCATCCTGTTTAGAGATATGTAGCAGGAAAAAAGTTGTAGTCTCCATCATTTTGCCTCTGAGATAGTATGCATGCTGTTTAGAGATATGCAACAGGAAAAAAGTTGTAATCTCCATCCTTTTGCCTCTGAGATAGTATGCATCCTGTTTAGAGATATTTAACAGGAAAAAAGTTGTAATCTCCATTCTTTTGCCTCTGAGATAGTATGCATCCTGTTTGGAGATTTGCAGAAGGAAAAAAGTTGTAATCTCCATCCTTTTGCCTCTGAGATAGTATGTATCCTGTTTAGAGATATGTAACAGGAAAAAAGTTGTAATCTCCATCCTCTCCAGCCTCTGAGATAGAATACAAGTATTCAAAGCCAGTGACCTGGATGGTTTCCTTCAGTATGGATAAGTCTGCGATAGCAAGAGAGCTGCACAAGCCAGCTCGTAGGAACTTCCCTACAAGGAAAGTCACTGTGAAAGGCCTTGATGATCTGTATCAGGCCGACCTTGTTGAGATGTTGCCATATGCAGGACAAAACAAAGGTTATAGATACATAATTACTATTATCAATTGTCTTAGTAAGTTTGCCTTTGCTATACCAATTAAGAGCAAGTCCGCTGATGATGTGTTCAAAGCAATGCAGCCTATATTTCAAAAACATCCAATGAAAAATCTACAGACCGATGATGGTAAAGAGTGGTTCAATACAAAATTCCAACAACTTGTGTGACAGTATGGTATCAATCATTATTCAACCTTCTCTGATAAAAAGGTGTCCATAGTAGAGCATTTCAATAGAACACTTAAACATCTCATGTGGACAGAGTTCACTGAACAAGGAACCTACCGTTGGATAGACATTCTAACCGCACTTGTTGCAGAGTACAATAGATGAGTCCATAGAACAATAGGTATGCCACCAGCTGATGTGCAGAAGTAGCATGAGGAAGTGCTACTTGACGGACTCGGTAAACAGCATCAAGCCTATTGAAAAGAGTTGCAGAAGAACAGCTGCAGTGGAGGAAGGTATAAAAGAGGCCGATGAGGCTCAAGCTAATCAGTAGATGGCTAGTTGCACAAGGAAGAGGATGTACCAGGGAAGAGGGGTATTGTCATCAATTGCAAAAGTTGCAGGTTCAATAGTTAAAAGGAGTGCTTGAAAATTGGTAAACAAGGCAATTGACATTCTGCCTGTTGAACTCTACATCCCCAGTTAGCAGTACTGTGGACCAGGTACAAAGCTAGAGAAGTGGTTGGCACGAGGCGATCCAGGTATAAATAGTCTTGATTGAGCCAGTAAGGAGCACAACATTGCTCACTCGAGGAGAAGTGATACATCAAGCAGAGCAGTAGCAGACAACATTTTGGCAGATTGAGCTTGGAGTGTGGTAAAATCTGCAGATGCAGGAGTACTTGAGAAGGCTGCAGCACTAGCAGTAACCAATATCATGAAGGCTAAAGCAAAGTTTGGTGGAGGAGTACACAGCAGACGTAAGACAACAAAGACTTGTGGTTGAAAACGAGTGAAGAGATGTTCTGGTAAAAAGGGTAAAGGACTCTACCTGAGACAACAGTGCAGGACACAGGGAAATGGAGCATGTCACCATCAATGTCTCACTGATGCTGATCTCTACAAGTATGCATGTCGACTGAAGCTAAAGCACTTTCGAGGAGTGTTCATGCAGGATGCTCTACCATTGAATGGGCCCTGGAGAAGAGAATGTGGCATCATCAACCTGGACACCAGCACTGGAGCTGGCACACATTGGGTGTGCTATGTGAAGCACAGGATGATGTGTCTTACTACTTTGATGGATTTGGCAACCTGAGACCACCACAGGAGTTTATCAACTATATGCACAAAGGACTGGAGCCAGCATCAAGGATTGAGTACAACTATGATCAGAAGCAGGAAGATCTTTACTCACACATCTGTGGGCATTCATGTTTATAATTTTTGATTGATGGAAAAAAATAAATGATTCACTATCTCTCTTGCACATCATTTCCATCCCTGTACTTACTATAAATGCTGAGTGTAGGCTGGTTGCTACTCATTGTGCAACTGTATGTTGAGCAGGCAGAAACATGATGCTAAGTTTTGGAGGTAGGACATCAATACTAAAGAGCGACTTTTATCCACCAATTGATGTGAGCAGCAGTGAATGGGAAATTGGTCTGATTAGCTTCACAAGTTGCAACTCAATACCTAATATTGAGGAAGGTTTCAACAATGTACTACATTTTTATGCAAGTAATAGAATTCCTAAGATGGGCGATACTAGTGCAGAGATAACACATGACAAGCTTCGGAGTATGGCTGAAGCAAGATTTGGAGAGTATTGGAGCAAGGTGCTTGAACATTGGAAGCATAAACCTGGCCAATCTGATGATGATGATGAGGATGGTGCAGTATTGACTAAAAGGACTAAAAGTAGAATGCCAGCTACTACTGCAGACAAGGAGGATTTGGTTCTGCATCAGGTATCATTACCAACAGGTAGCTTTGAATTTTCTACAATTACCGACTTGCTTGCACAAAGGCTGTTGGAGAATGATGTTGATTTCCAGGTCACTGTAGATCCATCAACCTTGAAGTGTATAGTTTTGAGCAGTGCCAAGTTGGATTTATGACCACAAGATTCAATAGGGAAACTGTTTGGTTTTACCAATTCCCAGTTCATAGAGCCCAACACATCTACTAGAAGTGATAATACCATATAAATCAGTCGGCCTAATGTGATACGCATCACCTGTAACATTGTGACTGGATCTTACTCTAATGGAATTACAGATCACATGATCTACGAGTTTTACCCAAATGTTGATCCAGGGTATAAAATGGTGGTGACTATGCAGGATGTAATCTATTCACCTGTAGACATCAAGCAGATTGGTAGCATTACACTGCAAGTAGTTAACGAGTGTGGTTGTCTTATAAATAATAGAGGTGAGGAAATAAATATTGCTCTACATTTGAGACAACACAATTGAGATGGTGCTGTTATTTGGAAAGCTGAATCAAGGGCTGGATAAGGCTGCTGCAGTACACCCTCCTCCTCCTACAGAGATACGTTCTAAACCTACAAAAGTAGATGATAGGGTGAAGGATGTCATTCAGCATTCAACCTTGACAAGGTTAACATCGAGGAGCATTGAGTATTTGCAAGAATGAGGCTGTCAGATACAAGCAGAATAGTAAGATGGGAGTTTTGGATGTGACACAGCATGGACCATCATTGGACAACAGTATCATTGGGTTTGAGTACCATTCTCATGCACCCTATACTGTAAGCTACAATGCCAATGACGAGATACAGATTCCAATTCAACAGCAAGATGTTTACACACTGCCATTGGAGAGCTATCCAGATTTGGAGTATACTGTGACTGGAGCTGCCAACACTGCTGTGGCCGGAACACCATGTGTCTCTGGATTCTTCGCCAATGTTTTCAGAGATATGCTATGAAATCAATGGTGTGGAGGTGGATGGTATATGCAATCCTGGAGTTACCAGCCTAATAAAGAAAGCTGTTATATTTGAACGTGATGAATGGACCAAGTTGGAAGGAGCTGGCTACAAGTTTAGCCAATCTCATGGATTCACTGATTCTGCTGCCAATGGAGCTGACACTACAATCATGGATGTGCCTTTGAGATACCTGCTGGGCTTTGCCGAAGACTATAGACAGATTTCACTTAATGTGAAACAAGAGCTGGTGTTGAGGGTCAGCCCCAACTTTCATGACTATGTGAATGTTGCTGCTGCCAATGTAGCAATCACAAAGCTTTTATGGAGAATGCCTTATGTGGAAGTGGCAGATGATGTGAAACTGCATCTGCTACATATTGTGCAGAATGACACACCCATCATTATACTATTTGGACATTGGGAGTTGTATACCTATCCAACTTTACAGCAGACAAGAAAGCATACATGGACTGTCAAGTCAACATCACAGCAAGAAAAGCCACAATACATTGTGGTTGGGCTACAGACTGCAAGACGAGGTATGGCAGCAGCTAACAGTTCTCACTTTGACAAGTGTAATATGGAGGATGTTCGAGTGTTTTTAAACAGCAGATACTACCCATGTGAGAGCATTGATGGTGATGATAATTGTATCTACAACATGTATGCAGCTTTCAATGGAGTCTACAACCATGGTAATGCTCGTGCAAGCAACCCTCTGTTTGGAAAGAGTGCCATTGGTAATGGAAAAATAATGTTGTTTGCTTTTGATTGCTCCCACCAAAATTAGTCACTCAAAACTGGAAGTATCAATGTGAGGATTGAGTTTGAAGCAGCTGAAAACATTCCAGGTAATACAACTGCCTACTGTATGATGATTCATGAGATGACTAAAGAGTATCGACCAATGTCAGGCCTTGTACTGTCAACATAAAAAAAATATATAGTCAGAGCACAGTGATAAATTGCTCAGTTGAGCTCTAGACAATGGATGAGCCAGTCATGTCAGGATACAGAGGACTCTTTATGGAGAAGGGGGAGCTGTCTTTGCATGAGGGGGAGGACATGGTGTGCTGTGTTATTGGTGGGCGACCACTGATGAAAGATGCTTCTACAAGTACAACTGGACTCAATGATGATGACTTCTACATTACAGCAGAAAGTGGTGTAGATGACTGGCCATTGAGTGGAGCTGAAAACATTTTTGGACCACTACCACTGTACCTGATGAACTTTCAAGGTTTTGAAGGTTTGGACAACAAGTTTATTATGAAGGAGATGGCTATCCTGGAGCAAGATGATAAACATCATGTGACTACTCATCACTACTTTTTCAAGCCTCCCTACTCTGAGTCTCTGCTCAAGACTAGCAGGCAAATCATTGCCAACAACTGTATACATCAAGCTAAACATGGACTCAGGTGGTCAGACTGTGGGACAGAACATCTTCCCTATTCGGCTCTGAAGGAAATTGTGCATGAAACAGTTGGAAGGTGGTTGGATCAGAACAAGCAGCGTCCAATTAAAATCTTTGTCCATGGATATAAGCAGATCACTCTACTGGATACAATGCTACAACTGAACAATGTGGAGTACCTGGACCTATTGTCACCATATTTCTTACCTGCTATGCCTGATTTTGAGTTGCTGATGAAGAAGATGGATGGCATATACTGCCCAGAACATCATCTACTCAACTTTATTGACATGGTGCAGAGCAAGCTATCATATTCAATGTTTGGAGATCGGTCAACCAACAACGTCAACAACACTGATGGATTGTCAAATACACAACTATTTTGCTCATTGAAAATTGTTATTGCTCTACATGAATGGATTAACAGAACTTTGTTAGAAGATAGAACCTTTTGTTGCAATTGTTTCAATGCTGTTAATTTTCATTTGCATCATCAATAAAAAGAAATATTGTAATCGACTCTATGCTCTATCATTTATCCTCCTCACTCCTCTTAGAGTAAAGTGCACACTATGTGTTCACATGGAGGTATTCGCAATGTTATGCAATTGTATTAGGTCATACAGACCTGTTGAAGCAGGAATGCTTGTTGACTGAGTTGAAATAGGTTAGAGTTGGGATTAGATGAACTAAGCCAACCTAACCTAATTTAACTCTATGCTTCACTTGTTCCTCAGGAATACCTATAGTAGAAAGCGAAAGATATCCATTATGGTGTAATGGTAATCTAACCAGCACTTACCTGTCTCATAGATGTGTTGTAGATGCCCAGTTTTCATAGTATCCTACTGGGATTTCAACCCAGGACCTCTAGCATGGAAAGCTGCGATGCTAACCACTGCACCATAATGGATATCTATTAACTAGCTTCAACCATATGCTATCTCAGTCTTGACCTAGAGGAAACATCTATATTGATGTGCAAGATTCTGAGCTACTATTATTATCTATGGGATGAGGTGTTGAACACTGAATTAATGAAACTCTCAATCAATGGTTAACACACAAAATGAGGGTTTATTTCATACATGTTTACATCATTACATGAGAGTTAGTTTCAGACAGTGGATCAGCCAATGAGGGTTTATTCCTTTATTATCATATTACAAATGGTTATACATTCAATATTATTTGACTTTCTTGAACAGAAGTTTTAGACAGTTGATCAGCCAATGATGGTTTATTTCTTTATTATCTTATTACAAATGGCAATACTATTTGATATTAATATCAATACTAATTTGATATTAATTTCAATTCTTGAAAAGTCTCAGTCTATGAGTATTTCCTGTCGAGTACACAGCAATTTTGTACCCACTCGTATCCACCGGCTCAGCAGTAGTGACACTCTTGAACATTGTGTCGGTGTATTGGGATGGCACAAAGACTCATAGTATTTCATGCTCTCTTCCAAGGTCGATTGTGATTCTCTCTCCATATCAAGTTGTGAGTTACTGCACTGCCTTCATGTCATACAGCTGTCCCTGCTTCATGTCCTTCATGTTGCTGAATATTGATGGTTTTATATCGTCTCCATCAACAAAGATTCGATTTGTGGTTGCAGACCCACTGGTAGAGCTAATGGCTGGACCACTGGCAGAGGTATTGGCTGGACCACTGACAGAGCTGTTAGCACCCTCAATGTTTGACATCTGCAATTCAAAATATTCATTGTTTCAACAATCAGTTATTATAATAATACTTTCAAATATCATTCAGCAAACTTACTGGTGATTCTTTATCACCATCTGGTATCAATGATGTCCACCAGCTATAGCTTGTTAGCAGATGTTCATCCTTATCAAGATTGAGGTTAATGTCTTGGTACAGTCGTTTCAGGATGAAGGTGAGTTTCAGACATCTGCAATACTATACATCTCCTAGTCTTACTGGCTCTCTACTGAGCTGGCAAGGGGGTACATGTAGAATTCTCAAGGGTAAATGACCTATAGTGTCAGACATTGTTATAGCATTCTGATATGCTCAACCACATGATTGATGAGGTAGATTCATGGCTTCGACTAGCTTGATGATTCCTTCCACTCCATGTCTAAGATCCTCCAGGTAGACACATTCTCTATACTCCTCCATTCTGTAATCAGCAATCACAATTGTAATTATAGTAGTCGTAATAGGTCATAGTCATAATCTTCAGCAGAGACTCTGTCCTTCACATAGTCCATATGGTCTACAAAATAATGATCATTCATAGTTATATAGCGGTTTGATACCTCCTCCACCTCAAACGTATCTTCTCAATCTGAGTAGTCCAGCAAGAAGGGGTCCCTTGTTACTATTGAGTATGACATGTAATGTAAAATTTCTTGCATGTCAGAACACCAGCAGGGTACATCATCCAAGCAATTAAATGGTTGGAGGAGATGTATACTCATACAATAGGGTGGATGATGACTTGGGTAAATAGTTTTTCTATGCGCGAATCTATATTCTACCAAGACATCAATTGCAGCTAAGTATTCCTCTTCATTGTAGCCACTCTTCTCCATCATTATTATCAGATCTCTCATGTTGAAACGTTTGTTAACTGTTGACATCGAATCTCGAGTTTGTGTGGGAAAGGCGTTATCAGTTGGGATTCGATATAGATCATATTTCATGCAGGATGGTAGCTGATCAATGTCTACACCATAGTAAAGAGCTTCAACAGTTGCACACTGTGCCAATTTGTAGAGGCTGGGAGGGTCTGGCATTCTGTAAAAATTGAATTCAAATGTTATTTTATTGTACATATTATATAATACTGACTAGAATAGATAGCCATCACTGTTGTTGATAGTGTGTCAAACCATCTTACAGTTGGTTAGGGAGTAATATATTGAAAGCAATGGTTGGGGAATAGTTTGCAAATACCACCATACTTATCCCCTTAAGAGATTTCTTCTGGTGGTGGACAAGGAGTTTCCACACTTGTCCCAGCTGCTTCATCCAACCGATCCTCTTTATCCATTTCAAAATCTAAAATCTCCTCAGCAGGTGGGGGACTGCCTGCTTGCTGTTGTCTGACTCTGAAGGCAACTCCCCACTCAGGGTTGTAAGGAGGAGGTGGATCATCCTCAGGTTCAACTGCATTGTGAACCTGAGGATCAACTATCTCCTCCACATTCTCCCACATCTCAATCTGGGCTGGGGACTCCAATTCTTGTGAAGGGGAAGCTGGCATCAAAGTTTTGGCCAGAATTCAGCAATCCCCAATCCCTAAGGTTCTCCTCTGAGTTTGCTAGCTCCCAGTTCTTGAGAGGTGTGGGTGGCGTGGGAACTCTAGGGATCACCCAGTCCCTTGTGGAGGTTTGCATTATTGGATCCTGCAGTGAGGCCGATTGGTGGGATGAGGGGCTACTGCCAAATTGAAGCTGTCTTGGCCTCAGCTGGTGGGATGATTGCCAGCCTTGGTGGGTTGATTGTTGATGGTGGGATGGCTGCTGTCAGTGGGGTGACTGGCGGTGGTGGGTGTCTGGTGGCAGCAGTTGGATGACTGGTGGCGGCGGTTGGATGATTGGTGGCAGTTAGATGATTTGCGGTGGCTGGATGACTGGTGGTGGCGGTTAGATGATTGGCAGTGGTTGGATGATTGGCGGCAGCTGGATGACTGGTGGCGGTAGGGTGACTGGTGGTGGCGGTTGGATATGCAGTCTTCAACTTTATATAAATCTATACCTTATAACTCTATACCTTCATCACTATCAACATATGTAGGGGATGAAGGTGGTGAATCAATATCAATATCTAGGATTAAGGGTCAGATGCTTGGGTGTGTCAGGGATGGAGGTTAATTGGTGTTTATATGAAATGTTCTAGGGATGATGGTTGGAAGCTGTATGGTGGTGGTGGGGGATGTGAATGGGGTCTAGGATCTAATCATGATAGGGGAGAAGGTAGGATGTGTGCTCCTGATCATCAGAAACATTGCCGCTCATGTCTGAAAATGACATACACACCTTCATCACTATCAATGTCAAACATACTGTGGGGACAGCCTAATTCTATGGCAGAGACTTATTATACGTTTTTAGGATATATGAAATACAACCACCAACTCTATGTATAAGAACCTAATTCACAATTAAACTCCCAACTTTTATTGTACCATATGTATTGGAACCTAATTCACAATTTAACACTCAACTTGCATTGTACTCTATGTATTGGAACCTAATTCAGAATTTAACTAGACATTTTCGAATTTGATTGACAGTCTCAAACCACCTACTTCAAAATTCAACTCAAATTCTTCTTTGAATTAAATTGTCAAATCAGGAATACAATATATATATATATATAGATATAAAATGCACTGGTACTTACTCTTAGATGATGATAATGATGAAAGTAATCCAAAACAAATACACAAAAATCACACACATGTACTGACAGCAAGACTGCACAAGACACAATGTCCCACTCCTTGCAGATCAACTCCTTTAATAGCCCCCAGTTAACACCTATACGGAAACATCTTTTTAATAACACTAAGGGTAACATACGGTCATTTTGACAGTTTCTATTCTAGTGCCTATATTCTGTCAAGTTATTGTTATTTGGAGTAAATATAATGTTTGAAGAATGAAATAAGGCTTTTTCAAATTCAAAAATATGTAATTGAAGCATTCAAACATAATTGTTTCAATTATAAAACAGCAAAAAAGATTAAAAGACTTTCAGAAATATTATGAGAACAATATTATATATATATATATTCAATAAACAATATATATATCTTCATCTGAATCATCATCCTCAACATTTTCACTCTCTAAAAGGCTGCAAATTTTGTCACCAAAGTCAGGATCTTGAGTTGGATAAGTCTTTCTTGTTCCTGCACTGTTCATTTTTTATGGAAAAAAGATAAAAAAACACAAAAACTATTCACAGTCTATTATACAGTAGATACACTGTTTCAAAATACACAAGAAGGAGATGATCTTTATAGAAGTCTATATACAGTCTATATACAAGAAAAGTACTCAACAACACAAAGAGAAACATATGGCATTTCTGACCAACAACAAACTGACAGGAAGGGGAACATACAGTAAAACTAACCGACTGCAAAATTACAAATAGATACCTTCCAAGTGCAAATCAACCGTGAACTGAAATATTTTGTGCGATATGGAGAGGATTTGAGGTGGGGGGGAAGCTATTGGGAGCCTCAAGTCTCAAGGTTATGCAGTTTAGCCAACACAAGGATGTAAAATTCCCAATTGGTCAGAATGACCAATGTTCCCCTATAAGTGTCAAAGATCCCCAGTGATTTATATTTCATCTATTCCCGATAATTTTACATTTATTCTCGATTTTATGTTTTTTTTTAATTTTTTTTTAATTGATTTTTTTTTAAATTTCAAATTTTTTAAATTTTATTTTTTTTAATTTTTTTTTAAATTTAAATTTTTCATTTTTTTTTTCATTTCATTTTTTTTTAATTTAAATTTTTTTTTAATTTTAATTTTTTAAATTTTATTTTTTTTATTTTTTTTTTTTTTGTTTTGGGTGACCTTGAGGTTAGGTTTGGTTGACTTGGGTGACCTTGAGGTTAGGTTTTGTTGACTTGGGTGACCTTGAGGTTAGGTTTGGTCGACTTGGGTGACCTTGAGGTGTATGGTGACTCTGGCAGAGTCGCCATTTTCATACTACTCACCGAGTCATTCATTACAAGGGGATGCATGAAAAAACTGGGTTTAGTGGTACAGAAAACACTTAGTTTGTCAATATATGAATTATATGATACTAAACTGGAAGTGACAGATGAAATTACTAACTGTGAATTTGAAACACCGAACTCTCCTTCATTAAAAATTACTGCATTGGGAGTCAACAAAAAAGCAGCTACAAATCAGATAAAAAATGCATACTGGGCACATATTGAAGGACTGAAGCTAGCAGATTCTGAATTTTTCCTTTCAGAGGAGGTTGATATTTTATTGGGTGCTGAATACTTCCCCTTCATTCTGACTGGAAGAAAGGTGATTGGTCCAGCAGGTACACCATCTGCCCTAGGAACTGTATGGGGCTACTGCCTGATGGGTAAGGTATCAGAGGAGAGTTCTACTATCTCAAATAATCTGTGCATGTATTCCAATGCTAATTTAGAAGAGTTGGTGAAGCAATTTTGGGTCGTAGAAGAGCCACCTAGGACAAAAAAATTATTGGAAAGTGAAATGGCTTGTGAAGAGATATACGAATCAACTGTCTTTTGAATACTGGTAGATACATTGTAGAATTACCATCCAAGGAAACAAATACGAGTGAGATATCGAGATATCTTGAAGGTAAAACTAATGTCGGAGAAAATGTTTCCATGATTCGAGAAGAAGAATTGGGAGATAATTTAGAAGAAGTTCCAGGTAAACAAGGTATAGCCTTCAACAGTTATTTACCGATCAATGGTAATTTAGTTGAAGAGTTAAAAGTGAAAGTTAAAAGTTTTAATATCCATATTAAAACCGCAGACAGTGGTTCTGATAGGCCTAATTTAGCAAACACTATTACTGAAAAAATTGTTTTCAATAAATTAATTTCAAATCTTGAAAATGAAGATTGGGAGGAGGTAATAAATAATAATAACATCCATACACTAGTACACTCTTTTGAACAAAAACTTTCAACCTATATTGAAAATGCAACTATCAAAATAAAGACATCACACAGAAATAAACCACTAAAGAACTGGATCACCACCGGACTAATAAGAGCTATTCAAACCAAAAATAAAATGCACAAAAAACTACAGAAGCAACCACATAATAACGAAATGAAACAATGCTACACTCGCTATAGAAATGTCCTAAACAAATTACTGAAAGAAACCAAGATTAGGTATTACAGAAATAAATTGGAGCAAAGTAGAGGTAACTCCAGGAAGACATGGAATACCATAAATGGAATACTTGATGTAGAAAAGAAAAATTCAAAGACTGATATTGATCCTGAAATTTTAAATAAACATTTTTCGTCTATCGGGAGAGTACTTGCAGAAGAACTGAATAAAGAAAATAAAAACATCCCTCCTCCAACTGGTCAAAATTCCCGTTTTTCACGAATAGGTTTCCCAAATTCCTTTTTCCTTTTCCCGACAAATGAGGAAGAAATTATCAAAACAATTAAAGACCTCAAATCCAGCTCAGCACCAGGAATTAATAACATAAATAATAGCTTTGAAGAAGGTTTCTTTCCGGAAGAGTTCAAGGTGGCTGAAGTCATACCTTTACATAAATCGGGAGATGTTGACGATCCCAATAACTACCGCCCAATAAGCTTGCTAAGTGGATTTTCAAAGATCATGGAAAAGATTATTAAAAAGCGGCTAGTACAATACATGGTTGTGAGTAAGGTGATTCACCCTAACCAGTTTGGATTTCAAGAAGGAAAAAACACAGAAGACGCTATTTCGTTATTAGTAAAAACTTTAACTGAAAATCTTAGTGATAATAAAAAATCGATTGCAATTTTTATTGACTTGAAAAAAGCATTCGATACTGTCCCACACACCAAACTGTTGGAAAAGCTCAATAGAATTGGAATTCGAGGTTTGCCCCTGAAACTTTTTACAAGCTACCTTGAAGGTCGCTCTCAAATATTATCAATTGAAAATAAATCCACTACTGAAAATCTTTTAGATTACGGCTTACCGCAGGGGACTGTACTCTCACCAATTTTATTCATACTATACATTAATGACCTCCTGAATCTCGACTTGCAAAATGGTCAAACAATCTCATCTGCCGACGACACCACTTTAGTTTTTTCGGGTGATAACTGGGAGAGTACTAAAATATCAGCTGAGAAGGGTATTTCCAGGGTCAAGAACTGGCTTGACTATCATACCCTGACTCTGAATCATAAAAAATCTTCATTCATGACCTTCACACCAAATGCTGCTACTCAACCTGTAAACCGAATAAACTTGAAAATTCATAATATCAAATGTGATAAAATAGGTTTTGATGATTGTGACTGTCCTAAACTAGAGGACTCTAAAACCGTTAAATACCTGGGAATAATTGTTGACCGTCATCTGAGATGGGATTCCCAGATCCAATCTCTATGTCACAAGGTCAAGTATCTAACAAATAAATTTTACAAAATGAGCCAGTTGAAAATGCAACAAATTACTAGAATGGCCTACTTTGCGTACGCACAATCTGTGTTGCAATATGGAATTAGGGTATGGGGGGGTACTGCTGAATGTCATATAAACAAGATCTTAAATGTTCAAAAACATATAATAAAAGTGGCACTAAGCAAACCAAGGCTGTATCCTACTAGAATTCTCTTCCAGGAATCTAACATACTTACAATCAAACAGCTCTACTTGAAAAATTTAATTTCATATTTATTAAAAAACAAAAATCTTTTCAATACCCGAATTACTCCATATAACACGCGCCAAACTTACAGGAGATCTGACTTACCTGAAACTAATCTAACAGTATGTAGAATGCAATTTCCGTATAGATGTGACAAACTAGTAAATATTATACCACAAAACATCACCTGACGTTTTCAGTAATCAAAGGCAGTAGCTTATAACAAATTCCAAATTTACGTTTCTCCACTCACCTCTTCTCATCACCAGTTGACTTGTGCATTCACTGTGCTTCTTCTCTTTCTCAGGTTTTCCTTCTTATATTGTAAAAAAAACTGTTCTTCATTTCACTCTGTATTTCAAATTTATTTTACCATTAGGCTATTCTTGGTCATTTATTATATTCTATTTTATAAATATTTTTTCTTTTCTACGTTTCTCAATCTTTATAATTCTCTTACTCATGCTCGCGAACAGACGAAAGTCTTGCGAGCTACACATTCTTTTGTACTCTTTATTTATTATGTATTTTTGTGTATTTAAACTATGTAAAATGTGCAAAGAATGAATAAATTGAATTGAATTGAATTGATTCATAGTCCACATGAAATCAAACCAATGGGAAGACCCATACTGAGCAAGGAAATTGGAGAAGATGTTTTTGAAAGGGAGAAACGAAATTTGGAAGAGTTAGATGATGATAGATAGGATAATTTTGAAATAAAATGGACAAAATCCGAAAAGGGAGAAGAAATGAAAGAGTATACTCTAACAACTATGTCGTATGGTGTATCATCATCGCCATTTCTTGACATTTGTACTACGCATCAGTTTATTGAAAATGAAGAAAAAATGTTCCCTGCGGCTTCTGAAGCCTTACAGTTTTCTACTTACATGGATGATATAGTTACATCAGTCTCATCAATGGAAGCAACGAAGCAACTGCAGCTTACTGAATTGTTAAGCAAATGGAAATTTGAATTGCTAAAGTGGGCCAGCAATCATTCTACCATTCTATCAAATCTCTCTCCAGAGCATTGCGCTATTGATGCAAAAGATTTCACTTTGGAGTCTGATAAAACCATTAAAATTCTTGGCTTCCAATCGAATCCAATTGGTTACTACCTCTTCTACAGGGTGAAGATTCCATCCAGTCTAGCTACAAAATGAAATGTTTTATCAACTTTAGCACAAATTTTTGATCCATGAGGATATTTGACACCTTTTATGCTTACCTTCAAGAGTATAATTCAATGTCTATGGCAATCGGGATGTGACTGGGATGATATAGCATCCGTGGAGGTAGGGAAGAAATGGGAGCTTTGTCTGGTTGTCCTAGTAGCTACATTATTACATGAAGTTCAAGAAGTGCTTTCAAAAATTATAAACATAGATTATATTGCAGCTTGGACTTATTCAACTGTGGCATCGAGTTGGATTCAGTCTTCACCTCATCGTTGGGCTACGTTTGTGGCAAATTGTGTAAGTCAAGTTCAGGAACACCTGTCTACAGAGCAATTCAGATATGTGCCAACCGAATGAAATCCAGCTGATTGTGCTAGTCGAGGACTATTGCTCAATGAATTAATTGGTAATTCTCTGTGTTGGAATGGTTCTTATTGGTTAGACAAACCACTGGAGTGCTGGCCACACCAACCCTACGGTAATGATGATGAAAATCCCAAACAGATTGCAATTGGAAGCAAGAAAAATTACTCTAGCAACACAGAGTAAAGACTCAGAGGAATCAATTCAATTGGTGAATTTGAGAAATTGATGGAGTTTACTCAAAAGAATTGTATCCTCATTCTGGAAACGTTGGCAATTGGAGTATGTATCTAGCTTGCAAACCCGAACAAAATTGTACAGAAAACATAGTAATGTTAACATTGGAGGTATGGTTCTCTTTAAGAAAAGTAACCTACCCTCTCTACACTGGAGGCTTGGCCGAAAAATGAAGACATTCCCTGGACAGGATGAAGTTGTGAGAATGGTGGAGGTACAGACTGCAAAGAGAAGTCTAACTAGGGCTGTCAATGGGGTATGTCTCCTCCCTATTGATGAAGATTAGGCCTTATTGAAGGGAACTTCAATAAGTTCAGTGGTTAGTTTTTTTTGTTTCTTGTTTTATATGTGGAAAAGGTTCCCAAGTTGCTTTGTTTCTTGTTTTTATCTATATTGGTTGTATATAGTCATTATTTCTCGTCCCATCCTCTCCTTTCCGTGGACCTCCTACTTCTTTTCTATAAGTCTCCTCAATGGCCCCTGAGGAGTGAAGATATTTTCCTTTTTTCCCTAGTTTCCCTAGTACGGTTCGTTATAGGTGGTTTTTGTTTTTTGTTATTGGAAGTTCTTCCAAGGTGGGCATAATGTTCAGACGTTCTATCAATGTTCCTCTTTGTTGTCTGGTGTTGTGTGGTGGAGGGGGCAATTGAAGGGTGATGCATATAGCATAATCGTGGCAATTGCCATTTGCCAGCCAAGCAAACAGCTCACTTCTCGTAATATTGAGTTTTGCAAAGTGATCTATTGATTTAGTGTGATTTATTACAAGTGTCGTCTTGTCTCGTATCGTGATCTGGACCCGGGATCCTAGGAGCAAGGAGGATTTGGACATGAAGGTAGGCCTATGTTATTGTGCACTTGACCATTTAAATTGTTCAACTTGCTACCCGACACCAGACAACCCCAAAAAGTTCTCGATGTAATTGATACAGTCCACAAACCAGAGTGCTGTTTGAGCCAGCCTCTGTCGAATCAAACACCAGCATTAAGCAGCAGAGAATGCTTGACAAATGCGGCAACCCCTCCCCCATTCTTGTGTAACTGGTCATTCCAAATGAGCACATAATCCTCTAGTGCAACAAGTTGATTAGGGATTGTCAGTTTCAGCCAGGTCTCGGATATAAGAATGATGTCACAATCTTTGCCGTCGAAAGTGTGCCTAAATTCATCTGTATGACAGAGAAGGGATTGTGCATTAACATGAGCAATCTTAAGTCGATCCGGGAAAGGAGAGATTGCCCACTTGAGGGAGTTGCTGACACTCAGCGCAGCCGCGCCGTCATCCTGTTGTATAGACAAGGTAGCTGCAACAAAGCAGCAAGGCAGTAGAAGAGGGGGTGAATCGGCAAAACAATGAGAAGCTACGAAAAAGACACTTACCACATTCAAGTGAAGAAGTTGAGCACTATGAAACGATAAGATAACACTATATTAGATGGCCTAGGCGGTTCGGCTCCATTGATAATTATAAACATACTAATACAGTGAATGCATATATAAATCCACAAAAATAGCAAATATTGATAGAAGAGAGAAGAAGTAGAGAGCTGATAACTCAATCAAGATACTGTAATTAGGTAGAGAATTGGAGAAAAAAAATATATAAGGCAATGAACTGCATGCTGATAAATATAGGTATGAGCGATAGCTTATTTACATTGTGACACAGAAAAATGAGAAAATTACCTAAAAAAATATATAAGGCAATGAACTGCATGCTGATAAATATAGGTATGAGCGATAGCTTATTTACATTGTGACACAGAAAAATGAGAAAATTACCTAAAAAAAAATATATATATATAAGTAATAATAATTTGCATATATAAATCCACAAGAATAGTGA
The DNA here is from genome assembly GCF_014356525.2 of Nilaparvata lugens. Taxonomy (NCBI): domain Eukaryota; kingdom Metazoa; phylum Arthropoda; class Insecta; order Hemiptera; family Delphacidae; genus Nilaparvata; species Nilaparvata lugens. The sequence continues at coordinate 35,583,373 of NC_052518.1, forward strand.
ATAATGATAGAAGAGAAAAGAAGTAGAGAGCTGATAACTCAATCGAGATACTGTAATTAGGTAGAGAATTGGAGGAAAAAAATGTATAAGGCAATGAACTGCATGCTGATAAATATAGGTATGAGCGAGAACTTATTAGGTACATTGTGACACAGAAAAATGAGAAGATTACTTCAAAAAAAATTATATATATAAGAAATAATAATGATAAAAAGACTAAATAGTCAATAGTAATAATAGGAGAGAAAGTAATGTTATCATGTAACTTTATCTCGACAAAGTGATAAACCCTACTGATTAACAAGAATTAGAACAGAGAATGGAGGCAACATATAAGTGAGGCATAGTCATGATAACGGGATGAGAAAGACAACCAGATCACAATCACATGAACACATGAGAATCTACTCTTCATTCACACACATAAATACACATAAAGCAAAAGCAGCATCAAGACAATATATGGATTTGACTGAATGGAAGGTTCTGCTGATAAGAAATGTTATACCGAATCAGATTTTATCCAACCAGCTGACTGATAATGAAGAGAAATTGAAAGAGTTAAAAGAACTATAAAATAAAAATAATTAATGACTCATTGAATGAAATTAAGTGGATGAATGAATCTTATCAGTTAAATTGAATTATAGAAGTGATCTGAATTAACTGTAATAATCAGCTGAAATAAGCAATAGTTTACTGAATATTATTAACTGCAATAATAATATTGAACTGTCAATTGGGTGAAATGATTAACTGTACTGTATAATAAATGGAAAAATATAATATATAGCCTATATAAAAAGAAATGTTCTTTCAGGTCATTCTCAATTCAGTTTCAGTCCAAGCTGAAATGCTAACAGAATAGATACAATATTGTTGCTCACGACTCACTGGAATGGATTCTGTCACCCTCGTGCCACATAATTCTGCCATCGACCATCCACACATTCCGGATACCCACTCTGGCGGCCACCTCGGGGAAGTGAGCATGTCTTCGTCTAGTAAGGTCCTCTCTTATGGTGACATCAGAATATTAGTCATCAGTCATATTTTCTCCTTTAGTCTCTGGCAGGCCAAATATTCGAACATTATTACGCTGTTGATACTGTTCTTGAGCATCTAACTTGCGCTCATGGGATTTGGATCGAGATGCTGCCTTTTTATTGATGTCCTGTATTTCTGCCTCTAATGAGTTGATTCTTTTCTCCATCACTGACAAATGCGGTTCATACTTGCTCTGGATACGTGCTTTTATCAGTTCTTCGAAAGTATCATTTAGTTTTATCACAACACGGTCAAAAAGACTGTCAAGGATCTTGTTATCTGACAAGATTTTGGCTACAAATTGTTTAAGCATACCTTTATCAGCCGGCCACCCCTCCCCCATGGTTGATGACGAGGATGATGCAGACGACAGAAAAATCGCTTGATGACAAACCCTTATCGCTGCCAGTTGCTACCTTGGTTTGCTTGCTCCTTAGCACTGCTGGCGAAGAATTAGGCATGCTCAAAAATAAATTGTTGAAATAACAGCAACCACTCAGAATGAGAATTTGAAATTTGGAGTGATTGAAGATGAGCACACACTGCACAGGTCAGCCAAAAATCAGAACTCAACTGTAACAAAAACTTGCAAAACTTGAGAAACTAACAGGAGCCAAAATGAATAGCATCAGGCCGTTAACATTCTATCACTCAAGTGAGTGAGTGAGAGTGAGTCACACCAAACTATACTATCCTCATACCAATTGCACAATTTTTCGCAATAATTTATTTCCAATATCCCTTGTTTGCATGAGTCATCTCTTATCTCACAATGTCAAATGTAGGCAGTCTGACATCTATAAGTAAACTTGAGTGGGAAGTGTAAAGCTGAGTTAACACATACCTCTATTGTAGGCATTCTTGCAAGTTGATTAATGTCAAATTGGGGCTCACATCCACTGTTATTTCTTGCACTGTGAAAAATGCTTAGTCCATTCCTGAATAAATGATGCTTGATTTCGAGAATTGAGTCTCAATTTCATCTTATTGGAAATTTATATCTTTGGATAGGATAGAATGGGTATCAAAAGATAACACACAAGGTTACAATAATTTCCTTTATTTTCAAATTATCATCAAGGCATTTCTATGTCAGATACAGAAAATAATTCTTTCCTTATTCCTACTGAATGTATATTTCAAAACATCCAGCTTGATTCCAATTTTATAATTCAAATCTTTGTTTGGCTTCTCAAATGCTTCCTCTGACCAATAGTTTGACACATACAATGCTTCCAGGTTTTCAAACTGCAAAATATACTGACTCTTGTTCCTACAGTCTACCTGTTTGATTGCAATAATGACCAATTCTATCCCTCCCTATAGCTCCTCTAGTCTTTTACATTGGCCCACTTTCACTTTATCTTCAATTTCCAGCATTGTGATGCTATTATACTGCTCCACTTCTGAAAAGAAGACATCTATAGTGGAACACTTCAACAGAACACTTAAACAGTTAATGTGGATCAAGTTCACTGAGCGAGGAACCTATCGTTGGACTGACAATCTAACCTCACTCTTCAAAGTGTACAATGCCAAGATTCATCAAACAATAGGTATGCGACCAGTAGATGTGCAGAAGAAGCATGAGAAAGTGCTACTTGACCAACTCGGTAAACATCATCAAGCCTATCAAGAAGAGTTGCAGAAGAAGAATTCAGAGTGTGAAGGTAGGTTCTATCCAGGTCCTCATCAGGATATTGTGCCTGGTGACAAGGTTAGAATAAGCAAGTATGAAAAGACTTTTGACAAAGGATATCTAGCCAATTGGACGAATGAGCTGTTCACAGTTACACGTGTACGTCCCACAGTACCTGTAATATTTGAATTGGAAGACTATAGAGGTGAGCCTATTCAAGGAGGGTTTTACTCTGAAGAAATTGTAAAGACAAAAGTGCCAAGTGTCTTTGAGATTGAAAAGGTTATGAGGGGAAAAGAGGAGACAAGCTGCTAGTGCGTTGGAAAGGATCCAGTCTAAGTCACGACTCATAGATTGACAAAAGTGACTTGGTCTTGGATGAGAGAGGTTGTACAACAGGAAAAAACTCATTCAAATTCTTTGATTCTGATCGGGTGGTAAAAGGTTGTGGTCTGGAAATGGACAATAATAAGAAGCAGCATGGTCCTTTGTTCTCCAACCATATAAAATGCATTATATGTGAACCTTCAGGGTGTGGTAGGACAAATCTGGGTTCAACATGTGTTTTGATCCGAAATGAATACCTTACTCAAATATACCCTTTTTTTCGAAGACTACATTTCAGTCCAAGTACAAGTTACTTAAAACCATCATGCAATGACTAGGTGATGAGATGGAATATGTACATTGTGATACAAGTGAGGAAATACCTGAACCACATGAACTGCCTGCCAATTCAATAATTCTCTTCGATGGCGTAATTTGTGAGCAACAGGATGCCATCAGGGAATACTTTAGTGCAGGCAGACACAGTGATGTCGATGTTTTTTATTTGGCACAGATCTTTAGCCGCATTCCAAAACATCTGATTCATGACAATGCAAATTTTCTAATCATGTTTGAACAGGATGAGCTGAACTTGGAGCATCTGTATAAAGACCATGTTGGCGCTGACATGACCTTTGATCAGTTCAAGGACATGTGTAAAAAGGTTTGGTCATCATCTGTACATGCATTCCTTGTCATTGATTGCTAATGAGGAAAGAATACTGGGTGCTACAGAAATGGTCTAGTAGAGGATCAGTCTGTTATTGTTAGGCAAGCAGGATGGTTACACCTTATCAGAAGACCTTGAAGGAGGCTGCTCCTACCATCAAGGAGATTGCAAAGCTAAGACATAACATCAAAAGAAAGCTTAAGGATCTCACACTTGGAAGAGAATTGATAGAGGAGCCACATGCAAAACATTTCAAACCGCTAACTTAACCACTGAAAAAATTTATTGAGACTTCAGATTCCTGCAGCCCAGCAGCAACCACCTCCAGCTCAGCAGCAAGCACCTCCAGCTCAGCAACAGCCGCTGGCTCAAACATTGGTAGAACAACATTGGCTTATACCACCTACACCACCAACTCCAATCCGACCCATACATGTGAGATGCCCATTACCATCACAACTAGATGTTGTTGAGGAGCAGGAGGAGGAGGGGTCACCGACCTATGAATCATTTGGAGAAGCAGCAGGCTCCACTCCAGCTCCAAGTACTTCAGCTGTTGCAAGAAAATTATTGCCCCAGGCTAGGAATTGGAGTGATGATGATGAGGAGGGGGAGGAGGAGGATGAGGAGCGGGAGGAGGAGGAGGAGGAGGAGGAGGAGATGGAGAAGGAGGAGGAGGAGGAGGAGGAGGAGGAGGAGAAGAAGAAGGAGGAGGATGAGGATATTGGGGCAATGCTGAATAATAATAGCAGTCCTAAACAGACCTCTACAAGTATGTCATCTAAAGCTGAAACAATTCAAAGGTGTGTTTATGCTGGATGCTCAGAGATGCTCAGAGAGAACATACCGGCTGCAGGACCATTAAGATGAGAATGCAGTATCATCAATCTTGACAGTAGTACTGGTGCTGGTACACATTGGGTGTGCTATGTGGGAAAGGATGATGTCGTCCACTACTTTGACAAATTCAGCAACCTGAAACCACCGCAGGAGTTTATCGACTACATGCATCAAGGGCCAGCACCAGCAACAAGGATTCGAATATAACTATGATCAGAAGCAGGATGATCTCTATTCTCATATTTGTGGACATTTGTGTTTGAAATTTTTGATTGATGAAAATAAATTATCATAATCTATAAAAAGCATGTATTATTATTTCCCATTGTCTTTCAATCTATATATACTGAGTAAGAACATATTACAAATCATTGTGCAATGGTATATTGAGCAGTTGAGACCATGATGCTCTGCTTTGGAGGTAATACATCTGTATTGAAAATTGACTTTTACCCACCTCTTGATGCAAGCACTGGTTAATGGGAAGTTGGTCTCATCAGCTTTACCAGCTGTAATTCAATACCAAATGTTAAGGCAGGCTACAACAATACACTTCATTACTATGCATCACTACTATCAAATCGTATTGCAAAGAAATCAGCATCAACTGATCTATCACTGACACATCAGGAGTTAACATCAGTTGACAATTCAAATATGACAAAAATCATTGGTATGGTCATGTACATAATGTTGGAGCCAGAGGCAATAGATGGAAGATTGGAGTGGAAGAAAAAGAAGAAGAGGAGGAAAAAAAAGATATTGCATCCAAGGTGATGCTGGATGTGAGTGGTGAATTTGGGCCGGATCTGCAGCATATATCATTACTGGAGGGTAGTTTTGAATTTCAAACTATTGCCACCCTGCTTAGAGCGAGGTAACATAACCGAGGCATACATTTCTCATTGGCTGTCGATCCATTTACCTTGAAATGCTCAGTTCTGAGCAATGCCAATTTAGATTTCAGCCCAGTAAATTCAATAGGACATTTGTTATGATTTAGTGATAAATGACTTGTAGAAGCCAACAAGGAGGATAAAGGCTATTTTACAGTACAAATCAATGAGTTTTACCCAGATGTTGATCTAGGGTATAAAATGGTTGTAACTGTGCAGAATGTAATCTATTTAACTGTACATGTCAAGCAGATTGCTAGCAATGTAATGGAGGTGATTGATGAGGACGAATGTCTGATAAATGATAGAGGTGAGGAGATTAATATTACTCTGCATTTGAGACAGCTTGAGTGAGATGGTGCTATTATTCTCAAAGCAGAATCAATGATTGGATGTGGAGGCGGCAATGTCTCCCATGGAGAGTGGTCCATAACCTTGGAAAATAGATGAAAGGAGTGCAAATACAAAACGTGTCATTTGACATTCAACCACCGTGAGTTAAACATCGAGATGCATTAACTATCTAAAGGAGAGAGGCTGTCAAGTGAGACAACATTAGCAATGGGAGTTTTGGATGTGACAAGAAATGAACCTTCATTGGACACCAGTATCATTGGCTATGAGTACCACTCTCGTGCCCCCCATACCACAAGCTTCAATGCCAACAATGAATCGATGATACCAATTCAGCAACAGGACATTTACACACTGTCATCCGAGAGCTATCTACATCTGGAGTATACAGTGCTTGGAGCTGCCAACGCTGCTATGGCTGGAACACCATGTGTGTTTGGATTCTTTGCCAATCTGTTTTCAGAGATACATTAAGAAATCAATGGTGTGGAGGTGGACAGCATATGTAATCCGGATACCAGCAGTAGTTGAGTAGTAGTTGTAGTTGTTGAGTAGTAGATAGTAGTAGTTGAATAGGTAATGCTCCAGGCAGTAGCTTCCATGTCCAGCGCTGGCTGATGATGTAAGAATGCGTCTGCTACAGATTGTGCAGAATGACATGCCAATCAGTATGCCATTTCGACATTGGGAATTGTATGAGTACCCAACCTTGCCAAAAACTACAAAACATACATGTACAGTCAAGTCAACAACACAACTTGAGAAGCCACGCTACATTGCAGTTGGCCTGCAGACTGCAAGACAAGGTGTAGCAGCAGCTAACAGTTCAAAATTTTACAATTGTAGTATGAAGGATATCCAGGAGTTTTCAAACAACAAATACTACCTGTATGAGAGCATTGATGGCAATGATAATCACATCCACAACATGTATGCAGCTTTCAATGGAGTCTACAATCATGATAATGCTCGCTCAAGTAAACCTCTGCTTGAGACAGGAGCTATAAGCACTGATAATATAATGTTGTTTGCTTTTGATTGTTCCCGCAAAAATGAATCACTCAAAACTGGAAGTGGCGATGTGAGGATTGAATTAGAGGCTATTGCCAACATTGCAGCAAATACATAAGCCTACTGCCCAATGATTCATGAAATGATTAAAGAGTATCTCTATCTCTACTCAACTCTAAATCTCTTCTCACGTCCATCATCTCTGTAGTACGAGAATCCTGCAAAGGTTATCTTCCTATTGTTGATAAGAGTTAGACTTCAGTCACTGCATTTAAATTCACACCAATAATTTTGGAATGGATAGTTGTTAAAGTTCAATTCAATCTTGATATCCTCATTTGGCCAATTATAGACTTGATCCAAATTCACAACAGCTACTTCACTCTATTTGAGACTGTAGATAATATCTAAAGGTACTCGTGCTTTTGTTTGGCTATTACTAAACAAAACATAACCTTCAAAGTGCTACATTGTCAACAACCAGCAATCAACTGATGTCCAAGAGACAAAAGTCTTCACTTATATATAGCCTAGAATGATGGTGGTGGGGGTGAAAGTCAATAACAAAACAGTAAATTGGATCAATGAATAAAATTGACATGAAAAGGTTACAACAAATCTTCAAGCATTGTCTTCATAATCCAATCATGGGTTGAGTTCACAATATTGAGTGCGCAGAGTAGTGGTGCATCCATAGCTCCTTCCTTGATCCAGTCAGCTTCTTCCACACAGACCCACATAGTTGAGTAGGTAATGCTCCGGGCAGTAGCTTCCATGTCCAGCGCTGGTCCTTATCATTCCCTCCAGGCTTGGTATCTTGTAGTAGAGATAGGGTGATGTCAACTCGAGGTACTCTCCTTATCATCCAGCTGCAACAGCTTGTCCAATACAGTGATTGTGTCATATCCATAGACAAAGATCTTGATTGACTGTCCCAAGTTGCTGTAAGCCAGTCATTGTCCAATCATATCGCAAACAATTGGTTTCAGAGCTGTGTAGGGATGATGTTTTTGACCGGCTCCTTTGACCGACCATCACAGTCCATGTTTAGCTTGATGTAGACAATTGTTGTCAAGCACTGCACTAGCTTTTAACAGCATATCTGGCCAGGGTGGCTTGGAAAAGTAGTGAAAATTGATTGTCAATAGACGATCCTAGTAAGGAACATGATTGATGCAGTCCGAATTGTGGATTTCTTTAATGCTGATGAATTTAATGCTAACTGCAAGAACATGTGTCTTGTTGTCACTTATAAATCAACGAATTGGAGTGACATAAAAATTCTTAAAGTTTAAGAATTTTTATATGAATACAATTAGTTGATTTATGTGCAACAAATTGTTGTAAATATTGTAGTGTGAATAATCAATTGTAGTAAATTGTGGTAATGAATTGTAATTGTTTTTGTGAAAATTGTTTTCAATTCTTACCTGTTTGTAGTGTCAAAGCAGGAGATGATAAAGAAGAAGAAGAATAGTACACTGTTCACACAAGAATACTGTTCACTCAAGAATAGTCACATCATAACTAAGCACTCAATGAGTTTATGGTTACAGGATGATCTATTTTATAGTAGCTGCTTGCACCCACATGCAAGTGCCACCTGTTGCCCTCAACCTTGTTGCAGCATTCTCTCCCATCTGTTAGCGGTACATGCTCACAGTAGATAGCAATCTATTTTTATCAGTATGCTTACAACACCAGAAGGAAGAAGTTGTACAATGAAGATAATAATTTTGAAAAAATTATTTGTTCTTCTCTTTATAGTATGTTATGTGAATATGCTATTAATTTTCCATATTGCTTTGAAAAAATATGATTCAATGCAAATGATAAGAGAATATTGGAATCTATACAAAATGTACGAAATGAGATTAGGGATATGGAAACACCACAATTGATGCAGGAATCCCTGGCAGTAATAAATCATGATAACCATTGAGTTGATTGAATTCTTTATCCTATATCAAGTCATGTGTTAATTCATCACATGCTTCATTCGATGTCAGTCTAAGACATTGGTATAGATTTATGAATGATGAACATGTAATTCTTTGCAATTTATAAAAAAATTACAACATACTTGACAAAAGTGTTAATAAGACTCTTGATAATAGAAAATTGTATTCCCTTTTGATTAAAACATACCAACTTTGTAGTTATATATAAAGCACTTGGTGAGACAATGTCTTTTTCTCTTGATCAAGGTTAAGTGTTTGATTGATTAACTTCAGTTGATGTTCAACCATTGAGTTGAAAGGTAACAAAAAATTGCATGTAGAAGGAAGTTATCTTCTAGGAAACATGGGAGAGGAATTTTGAGTTCAGCTAGCAAAATTGTCAAAGGTATAGCAGGTACTGCAGGGAACATTACATCAACTATTTCAAATAAATTGATAAATGCATCAACCATTGAATCTCATTTCCCCAGCTATCAGTGGTGTGGGCCTGGCACGAAGGTTAATCAAAGGTTACAGAGAGGTGATCGAGGTATAAACTCATTCGATAGAGCCTGTAAGGTACATGATATAGCATACACACAAAATACTGATAATAAGTTGCAACCAATTGCAGACAAAGCTCTTGCAAATGCTGCATGGGAGATATTCAAAAATCTCAAGAATCCAGTTGCTGGAAAGGCTCTTTGTTATCTTGTAACAAATGTGATGAAAGCTAAAGCAGCATTTGGTGGTGGTTTGAGGAAGAAGAAAAAGAGCACAAGTGTTAGGGAAAATCATAGATCCTTGCTAAGGAAAAAAGCTATTGCTCAGTTTAAACACCATATTGCAGGTAGAGGTTACTATTTGAAGCCATACCCTCCAATCACGGGTGGTCATGTTTTGATTCCCCCCAACCACCCTTATCATCATATGGTGTGAGTTCATTTCCACAAAAAGTAAGGAATAAAAGTGAAAAAGGAGTTGAGAAACATAGAAAGACAAAGAAGATGAAAGATTGAATATTGATGGTGAATTGTCTAATCACGATCTGATAAAATGGTGTAAATTATTGCAAATTCCCCTACAAGGTCTATACATGATAGATATATTACCTAATGAAATTCTAAAAGATGAGAATTGTATTGTTAATTTAGACAGTCAATCTGGACATGGCACACACTGGGTTGGATATAACAAACAGGAATCGAATGTTTACCTACTATTTTGATACAATCGGTAATTCACTACCACCTTATGAATTGAATAAATATTGGAAAAAAGAAACAGGTGTGAATATTTTTCACAATGTTGAGTAGATGCAGCCATTGAATAGCGATATTTGTGGTCATCTCATGCTCTTGTTCTTCGCAAACCAGTTATAATTTGGTGTTTGCACTGAAAGCATACAAGATGGTTGTTATTACATTACGATCAAGATCAAGTGACTTCTATGAACATTAGCGAGAAATTCTCAATTTTGATAGAGATAGAAAATGGGAAATTGGATTGAACAATTTCTGTACTCACAATAGCATCACAAATGTTATCAAAGGTAAAAATTCTAGCTTAAAATATGGTGATAAATTAATTGATCCTGCATATGAAGTTGATGATATTATATTAGCTTTAAAGACTAAATTGAATAGTGATGAGAAGAAATTTAATATAAGAGCTAACACAAATACTATGAAGCTTGAAATTTGTTCTGATAAGCCTATTGACTTTACATCATCTACTTCAATAGGAAAAATGCTCGATTCTGATAATGTTATACTGTGCATTTGAAAAGTCTCTGTGCATCAAGTGACATGACAGGAATAGTTTCACAGTTAGGTTGGTAGCGCTGTGCTGTTGCCAAACACAGAGTGGATGAACACCACATACGTGGTTTCACTTGAGAGGTTATGTAAATTCACAAAATACTCGAATATGGTCGGCAAATAGCCCTCACACTTTACATGAACAGCCCTTACACGAAGCAAAAATTGGAGTCTGGGTTGCTGTGAGTAGAGCACGTATTGTTGGACCAATTTTTTTCCAAACACAGTCAATAGTGAACAATATTGTTCAGATATTTTAAGGAACTTCACGCATCAATCAACACAAGTGGAAATGAGTAATTGTTGGTTCCAACAAGACAGGGCAACAGAACATATATCTAACATCTCAATGGCTTTCCTGCACAATGTGTTTGATGAACGAATAATTTCAAAGAATGTGTGGCTTGCAAGATCTCCTGATCTGACTCCCCCCAATTTCTTTTTATTGGGTGTGGCAAAACAAACAGTGTATCACAACAGACCACACACAATTGATGAACTTGAAGCTGTAATAACGGCATACATCAGCAAAATCGATGTTCTTCAGCTGTGAAAGGTGTTTGAAAACAAAATGAAATGAGTGCAATGCTGTATTAATGTCAATGGAGGTCATTTCAAACACCTTTTATGAACAATGTAATCATGTATTGAGGTATGGTTTGGAAAAGTTATTATGGTATTGAATAAATTTTTTTTTTTGAAATGCTTAGTCATTTCTTTATACATATTTTCATTTTTCCCTAGTCACAATTCCACTGCACAGTAACTTTCTGAATGCACTGTATTACAACCAAATAAATGGCATTATTCTCAGCATTTAGTTAGCATAACAAATATTGAGTCTATTGTGGTTGACTGCAATATAGCATGTGGGAGTTACTCTAATGGCAAACAGAATCATATTATATAAGGGTTTTACCCAGAGTGCCTAGCAGATATTTAATAAATGAAACCCCCAGTCCAATAATTGATATGCCTTTGAACACTCACAGAATCCGAACCCTTAATGTGAAGGTAACTGATCAAGAAGGATCATTTATTGATTTCTGAGGAGATATAATTACAATTATAGTTCATATTCATGAAAAACAAAGAAGTTGAATTGGGATTTCTTGTTTTCAAACCTCACACTAGCATTTGCTCACAGAAGCTCATTGGAGACTCGGACATGATAGAGTCAACACCTAAAAAGCCACGTGCAATATCTGCAAAAAGCACGAGAATATTGGAAAAGTTGGGATTTATAGTAGATTGGCATCTTGTATGGCACAGCAATTAGTGAAATTCTCAATGTTGAATCTCAACTCGAGTTCTATAATGATATTAATAAATTTCAGTTCCATACTCATACAGTATATTCAGGTCAAGAAGTTAAACCCTTAGATGAGGCTCACATCCATGTGGCTTCTATGGATCAGTACAGCCTTCTCTGCAAATCATTTATATTTATTGAAGGAGAAGTGAAGTGTACAAAACCAGCTGCGAAGGCTGGGGATGCTCCAATAGAGGCTAAGTATATATTATCCAGTAGCCTCATTGGAAATCTCTTTGATGAAATTCGATATGAATTGGCTGGACAACAAATTTCTAAATCAAGACTAATTGGATAAACATCAACAATATTAAAGCTATACTAGTGAAAAATATGTTTGATAAAAACACATATCACTTGGCTGTGTTTGACAGAGCAGGATATACACTAAATATAATAAGTTTACATTATGCATGCCTCTTAAATTAGTTTCACCATTTTTGAAGAGTTTCAAAAAATAATTTCAAACTTAAAACAAGAACTTGTCTTTTTAAGATCACCAACAGATGTCAATTGCATCGAGTCTACAGAAGCAACAAATGTTGATGTAAAAATAACAAAGCTTCAATGGAGAATTCCCTATTTTACTCTAGAAGATCATGTGAGGTTGAAAGTTTTGAGACTGCTCGATGCTGATACACCGCTGAAACTAAGCTTTCGTCATTGGAAGATTTCAGAATTACCAAATTTACAAAATAGCACTGTTCATTCTTGGGCTGTAAAAACTGCATCCCATCCTTACACACCAAAGTGATTTGTTTTAGCATTCCAGACAGATTGTAAGAACAACATTAATAAACCAATCTCGGAATTTGATAGTTGTAATCTTCAGAGTGCAAAGGTCTACTATTAAGGTCTCTGACTATTTCCCTTATGAAAACCTGCTTGGTAAACAATTGATATACCATATGTTTTTGGATCTTGCGCCCGCATACTATAACCATAGTATCAATAGTGAGCTTGGAACAGAGATTGATTTTGACATACTTTGTACTAAAGCACCCCTGATTTTCATCGACTGTTCACACCAATCTCCTCATTTGAAATCCTCTACAGATATTCGAATAGATAGATATGGAATCTAAGCAAGCTGTCCCTGCAAATACTTCAGCTTATTGCATTTTAATCAGTGATTGTATCATGGAGTACACTCCTCTTACTTCCATGGTGAAGGAAGTTCAGTAATTTGTTGATAGAGCACAAACTATATAAGTATTGCATTTTTCAAAATTTTACTCATTTGAGGTTTTGGCTTTGATAGGTTAACATCCACAATGTCTTTGTGTTCTGATAGTAATAATTCTGAGAAGAAAACGTGGTCTATTGGGATACAGTGTGATCTTGACACAGAGGACGAAGCCTGCTTCTACTATGACTCAAGATGTAGTAAACCTAAACCACAGGTGGCAGAGGGGGAGGAGGAGAATGAAGGACAAAGGAGGATGTCACAACACATGTCATCAAACAGGAGGGAGAAACTCTCTCCTGTAAAAAATTTGCAACAGTCGACATGCATTGGTTCAAGGGAAATTCTAATCAAATTATTGTAAAAGAGTTTGCTATTGTTAGTCAACTAAATCGCTTTGCTGTCTCACATTCCAAGTTGCCATTTGCAAAGTCGGAATTGAGTGCTAAATTACATAAGGGAGCAACATGGGCAAAAAACAATAATCACAAAATATGCTGGGAAGATGGGTATTTGATTTATTCAGACAAATTATTGATATCTCATCTTAAATAATATGATTAAATCTCCACGAAAGGTACAGAGAAAGCGAAGTTTCTTAGAAGGCTACACAAAAAAGTATGTTGTTTACCAGATGAAATTGAGAAACCAAATTTCAACTATTCCACTAGTTCATGGTATTATAACAGATGTAAAAATCATAAATATTTCCCTAGTGGCCAATGTGCCCTCTACTCCACTCATCATTATGATTCTTTGATGATGAAAAATATGGACTTGTCTCCAAATTTTATATGTGAAAACAATAGAATGCTTAGCATGGGAAAATGTGAATTCTATTCAAATTCAGAGAAGGGAAACATTGCACGATATGGCTTTTTCCATAATGGATGAGAAATTCAATGTGTTTATTGTATGCAAGCACTGAGATATCATACTGCCCAGATATGCCGCATTGGCAGAAATGGACAAAACCCATTTTAATTTCTCTATATTAGTACCGACATATGTATAGTTTCTTCATTCGCTCATCATGGACCCATGCAAGTGGATGCAAGCTGATAGTGAATTGGAAATTAGGCTAGAACAGTGTCTTGATTGGTATGAAGCCTGTGAAATTGCAATTAAACGTTCAACTCATGGAAATCATCATCTGGTGAAACAACTAAAAGACATTTTCTTGAGCACAGTGAATTTGAACGATATACATGATTATCTTTGCTATTATTGACCACATAAACTGTCTGTGGCTAAACTAAAGAAAATTGAAGAGGAAGTGTTGAATAATTGTAGTGAATTGTGTAAATAAATTCCTAGTGTATACTCAATTGTTTTCATTTCCATTGTGCCTGCAATGTATGGGTTTAATTGCTCAGTAATGCTTTGTTAGTTGAGCTGTAAAGATCTCACACGTGTTGAAGATTGATTCTATTCATAGAAGTGTGCAGTATAGTGTATAGATACAAGTTCATTCAGATAGTTTCTTATCATGTTTTACCAGTACATAGACTCAACTGAAAAATATGGTTGATTTTTATAGCTTTTCAAAGTTCAAGAAACTATCTCATCTCTTGATGTCAATTTCATCTAATGAATTTGATCTGATTGCAAAGAATATTAAATTTTCAACAGGTGATGAGGTGAGTGATCTTGCATTAACAAAAACAGAAAATCTCCACTTTCCAATTTTATCTGAAATTTTTGAATTACTTGATATACAAGAAACTGGACATTTGCATTATGGTTGTTCAAATAATGATGAATCATTAGCTATTGTTAATAATTCTAATGATCTCTGGAAATGCTTATATGACATTGCCAATAAAAAATGTAAAAGAACATAGATTACTCTGTAGAGAGTTCCCCTCAGTGATATATGCCTGATTTATAACTAATGTGTGTGTATACTTGGATATGCTAGTTCATTCTATTTATATATATATATGCTGTAGAATATATTATACATATATTTATATGTATGTAGAATCATATGCTGTATATATATATATATATATTTATGCATTAGATATGATTGGGGAAACACTTGAAACATAACGTCTGCAGCCTGTACAGCATATGATTCTATATATAGTTGACAACGCTGTCAACTACATATAGAATTTGACTGTCGGATGGAAAGCAGGCTATTAACAAATGGAGATGTGGAGGCTCAGTAAAAATCTGAGTGTTAGAAGTAAGATGTTTCAGATAAATCTGACAGTAAGATAAGATTTTCGTTTCACTTGAATCTAGAAGTTGGACAAAGATGATTTAGTTAAATCTTACAGTAAGATGAGATTCTCGTTTCACTTAAATCTAGAAGTTGGACAAAGATGATTTAGTTAAATCTTACAGTAAGATGAGATTCTCGTTTCACTTGAATCTAGGAGTTAGATGCAGACGCTAGCAATTCTGACAGTATGGTATTGAAGCGATTATATCATTGAGAAGAGACAACCCATCCCATGAGATAATTGGTGATGAAGATAAGATTTGTATGAATTTTGCAATCAAGAATTTTCTCATGGTAACAATAGTAAGAAAGGAGTTGACAATACGTTTAATATTAATTGAGAGCCATCATTATCAGTTCAAGTAATACAAACAGGATATTCAGTTAATGAAGATCACCTTATAATATGTTATTGAACATGCTGGAAAAAACGTAAAAGAGAGAGAGAGAGAACTATAGTTGAAATGAATTGGGAATCCACTCATCCAATGTCATTGAAATTCATTATAGTGACTGAAGACAATATTATCAAGTTCTACACAAACAAATGCACATTTGCGCAACACCTGAATAGATTAAAGACATAGTACACCCAAAAGAGCACACCAATGGAAAAAATACAATCAAGAGGCTACATAACATTGGATTGTTGATGGTTGAAAGATTTCTTTTAGTAACTTGTTCTATTCGATTGTAAATGGTAGAGAAGACTGTTTTGGGCCTCTAGTCTTCTTTATTCTGTGATAAAGAAATTAATAATGTATATAATAGTAAAATAGATAACATAAGAATGATGATAAAATTATAAAGATAATGAGAGTATGAATAAGACTAAAGTTCAATTTGAAAAAAATAAATATCATCATATTAAACATGTATATAGTCAATAATAAAATAATTTATGGAACAATCACATACTACTCACGCAAACATATCTTATCTCCATTGCCTCACATGATTTTCCAGTTGTGAGTCCATGCGTTCCGGATTCCAACTCTGTCAGCGACTTCTTGGAACAGAGAATTACGCTGTTTCATAAGGTCCTCTCTCACTGTCATGCCAGAGCCCTTCAGCTGCCTCTTTGCTGATAGCACCGTCCGCCGGGTCCAGTAGCTGATAAACTTAAAGAGGACAGCCCACAGCCTCGCTTTATTCCCACCACGTCCAGGGTGAAGGCGACTCACTCGGTAACAGCAGTCAATCAGCGTTGGGTCGATCGTCAGTTTGAGTTTATCACTGCATAGTTTAGTGACAGTCTCAGTGACATTCTCGCAGTTTTCCTCCAGTAGGCCGGAAATCCATATGTTGTTTCGGCGCTGGTACTGCTCTTGAGCATCAAGCTTATGCTCATAAGCAGTCCGCCAAAGTCTTACTCTCAGTAAATATGGCATTCCACAAGGATCCGTTTTGGGCCCTATATTATTTTTAGTTTACATAAATGATTTGTTTTCCCAGACATTTTTTGGATCAATCACATCTATTGCTGATGACACAGCCCTAGCGTATTCTGCCAAAAATGAAGAAGAACTGCATGAAATGATGCAGTTGGATTTGTTCGATTTGCGATGCTGGTTCAAATGTAACAAACTAGCACTAAATTAACTACTGTTCATTCCTGAAGAGTGATGAATTATAATTTATTCGTCAATGTAAAGATTTAATAATGAATTTTCATATTTGAGATTAAATACTCTGTTAATAAATTATAATTCCATTGTAGAAAAACATTGCCATTGTAGGGTGGCATTCATTGACCTCACTGCAGCATATGATACAGTGAATAATGTGAGTTTTGGGATCCTTGAATATTGCCCAAGCACTATCTGCTAGAATTTTATCTGCTCTTGAACGTGATAAATTATCTGAAGATTGTGAATAACTTATATCATGAATACGACAAGCTTTATCCAAGGAATTTATTCCTCGATCACCTCGCTTAAGCCGTTTGTACAGCTTTGTGCCGGGAACACAGTACTGGTTGCCCCCTGGAAGGTGTAGCTCAATCGGTGGGAAGTCTATTGTCCTATTCAGAACACCTGAAGTAATAGCCCAGTCAAATAGTCATCATAATGAGCCCCGATCAAACAAAAATTAAGGTGATTGATTTTATTGTTTTAATCGATCCATTTGGGTACTTGTAAGAGTAATCTATGTTTCCCACCTAAATTTCTGAAGGCATAACTTTTGGCAGCCTGAAAACCATGAGATTTTTGTACTTTTTTCAGTTTTTTCACGATATCTCCAAAACCAACTGTTCAATCAATATTTTTGTTCCATTTTGTTTTGAGGATCATTGAATTCTCTACAATTTTCATACCCTTAATGTTTTCCTAACTCCAATAGAAAGCAAGTTATAGGTTGTCGGAAATTGGTAATTTTTTCAACTTTGCGAAAAATCGCTAAATCCATGTGTTTTCCTTTTTACTTGTTATAGAGTCGTATGTGGTATTTTTTGATTGTGATAATTAGGGTATGACTAAGATGTCAATACAATCACTAATGATGGAGTGGGAACAAAAAAAGGAATATTTTAGGGTAGTGATTTAAATTCATAAGACTCATGATCTGGCACTAACTTTTTTGGATGAATTCAGACTGAATGCTGATTGCTAAAAAACATTGCCATTGTTAGGAATAAAAAGTGCATGTTATACAGTGTTATAGTGTGAAAATTATCAAGTACTTACTAGAGTAGATTTCATAAAAATAGCCCAGTTGAGGATGAAGCAGAGCTCCTTCCCAACACCCCTTCCCCCACAACACCACACCATGTGATGTTAACAATTCATCAGTTTAAAATATAAAATATGAATGTACTTTAATTCATAATCAGCTGATTTGGCAACGTTGCATCAACTCTCACTGGACTATAAACTTACTCTTAGGTATATGGTATATCTCCAATAGGAAGTAATTTCTATCTTGTCAAAAATTGATAATTTTTTCTACTTTGAAGGAAATTTATAAATTCACATTCTATTTTTTTTTTACTCCTTTTAAAGTCTTCTATGGTATTAATTTATTGTGATAATGGTGTTACCATGATGCTCATAAGGTCAGTGACAATCTTACAGGCTCATAATGATTGAAAAATGTGATATTTGGATCCCAGATTTTCAATAATAAGTAAAATAAAAGTTTTTTTATTATAAATTGCACAGAAAATTATATAAACTTCTAGAATTCAACGAAATGGTGATTAAATGTATACAAAATCTTTAATAATATTATTATTATTATTATTATAATGCTTTTCTACCCCAATCTTACAAGTACAACCACAGCCACATACTCTTCATTTACACCATAAGTGGTTGTGACACAACATTTGCCTTTTTCGGCCGAGGAAAATTGAAGTTATGCTCTACACTCAAAACCTACCCACACCTGGAGGGCACAGTAAGCATTTTCAACAAACCCAATGCATCCCAACAGGAGGTGGTGGATGCAGGAGAAACTTTTCCGAGGACTCTGTTCAGTGGTGCAAGATTTAACCCTCAACCAACTGTGTTACCAACTCTTTGCCAAGTCTGCTTCTGGGAGTAAACTTAGCCTACCAAGACTCCCACCAACTGAGGATGTTGTTTGTCATCACTTATGCCGCTGCTATCACCCAATCCAATCTTGACAGCAAGTCAAAATGTCCAATGGATTGTGGGTGGCCTGTGAGTGGTGATGGCAGTGTTCTTCAGCCTACATTTATGTCACAGCAGCCTGCACCAGAGTCTCTTCTGTACATTGTGTCCTGCAAATGTGAGACTGGATGCATTGGGACATGTACATGCATCAAAGCAGGACTGAAATGTTCACCCATCTGCAGAAATTGCAATGAGGTAAAATGCAAAAATATACTGGAGGCAACCCTTGAGAATGAAGGTGACCTATCCCCGGACTCTGGCAACCCTGAAAATGATGATGACAAAGAGGCCGGAAAAGCACCAGAGTTCCAGGAGAAAAACAAAGCACAACCTGGCCCATCCAAACGTCCATGGAGGCAACAATAATAGGGCATGACTTCCACAAAACTGGAGCAACTACTAGAGTAGCTTTTATAGTCCCTACTGGATTGAGTACCTGAGAGTGAGTTTATAGTCCAGTGAGAGTTGATGCAACGTTGCCAAATCAGCTATTTATGAATAAAAGTATATTCATATTTCATATTTTAACCTGATGAATTGTTAACAACACTTGGTGTGGTGTTGGGGTGTTGGGATGGCACTCTGCTGTTTCATCCTCAACTGGGCTATTTTGATGAAATCTACTCTAGTAAGTTGATAATTTTCACACTATAACACTGTATAATGTGCACTTTTCATTCCCAACAATGGCAATGTGTTTTAGCAATCAGCATCCAGTCTGAATTCATCCAAAAAAGTTAGCGCCAGATCATGAGTCTTATAAATTTGAATCACTACCCAAAAATATTCCTTTTTTTTGTTCCAACTCTATCATCAGTGATTGTATTGACATCTTAGTAATATCCTAAGTTATTAAATGAATATTGATAACTTTTGTAAAATTTCCGACTGTAAGCTCTTTTGTTAGAATATTTACATTTCTTGGTTTAAGTTAATTTATTTTTAATTGATTGCATCAAATGAATTATACAAATGGACTTTGATGGCAACTCCCAAAATAGAATTTTTCTCGGGAGTGTCTTCTCAATAGAATAATTATTTCTTGTAGTAATGTTGTGTTTGTAATGAATGCTTATTGAGAAATAAAATCATTATTATTATTATTATTATTACTATTATTATTACAATCAAAAAATACCACATACAACTCTATAACAAGTAAAAAGGAAAACACATGGATTTAGAGATTTTTTGCAAAGTTGAAAAAAATTACCAATTTCCGACGACTTATAACTCGCTTCCTTTTGGAGATAGGAGAACATTAAGGTATGAAAATTGTAGAGAATTTAATGATATTCAAAAAAATATAGAACAAAAATATTGATTGAACAGTTGGTTTTGGAGATATCGTGAAAAAACTGAAGAAAGTACAAAAATCTCGTGGTTTTCAGGCTGCCAAAAGTTATGCCTTCAGAAATTGTGGTGGGAAACCATAGATTACTCTTACTAGTACCCAAATGGACCGATTAAAACAATTAAATCAATTACCTTGATTTTTGTTTGGTCCGATGTACTATTTGATTGTATAATGGTACCTGCCTTATTTACAATACCTTTAGCAATATTACCCAATGTGGATAATAAACCACTACCTATCACCCCTTCCTGTCTGTGTGTGTTAGTCTTCTTTTTACTGGTATGACAGCGCAACTTTACCATCTTCCCATCTAGATTATCTCCAGAATACTAACAATAACTTAATTGCACTACCCACCCACCTATCAATATATTATATGTGATTCTCTTAGTTCTTCTAAAATTGAATTTATTTCGATTGAATGAGAATTGTTACCAGCTTTATGTGATTTTAATAGCATTTGCAAACGTTTAACTAACTCATTTGGATCATCATAGTAAACATATGATCTATTATTTGTTATATTCTTTAAGAATTTCAAACCTTTCCCCATTGTTGAGCGTTTAGTTCTATGTGTTTTTAATGGGAATAGTTTTTGAACTAACAGCAATTTAATCCCATTATTCCTCTTTACATAACCCAGTCTGTTTAAATGTGCACCTGTTGCAATAAGAATCTTTTTATAATTGCGAGAATCATTCATGCTACAATAATCCTCATTTGGTCGCACCTTGAATAATAATTCTAGTATACCTCTTCTTATTTTGAATTTACCTTTTCCAATAAAAATATGTTTATCTGAAAATGTGATCATGACTTTCTTTCCCATGGAGTATGAACTTGTTTTAGAATCATACTGTATACCTAATGTGATAGACTTCTTTTTTAACAAATGAAAATTATCCAAATAACTGCCAAGTATATCCTGTAACATGGTTTTCCTAATTAGAAAAGATTTGCTTAAAGGAGGTGGATCTAGCCCTCTGTCAATCTTCCCATCACTGAGATATTCGGATTCATCTTCATCATCATCATCACCATCATCTACAGAATCTTCATCATCAGTTGGGTCTTCCTCTTTCTTAATATTGAATTTACCTTCAGAATCATTTATTCCATTTTTGATTTGTTTCTCAATTTTCATTGATGATTCTTTTAATTCTTGAAGAGGATTTATAATTGGTGCTAATCTTCTCTTCAAATTCAACTCTGATTCTGATTGCATACCTCGTAAAATATTATATTTTTCAACAATTGATTTTTTCAAATCATGAATTTTATTTGTTAACACATCTCTACCATCCCTCACATCTGTAATCTTTCCTATTCCTCTCTTCTCCACCATCATCTCACCTCGCCTATTAAACAATCTTACTCACTTACATATTTACAGCAAACACTCAATAAAAGTACTGTTTGCCAACTAACTCAATATTATAATTTATTCTGCTAAACTAACTCTCCATGTTTATATGTTTATCACTGAACTTTGTTGGATCTAAGAATGTGTCCAAATTCAATCTATACCTACCATCATGCAACTTATAATCAGTACAAATAGTGATGAAATTATGTCCATTACCCTTTATCCAAACATCTGAACACATATTTTTGAAAGTGTTAAAGTTCATATCGGACTCTGCAAAATCTCTATGGACTAGCTTCAAAGAAAGTAAGTCTATTCGAAAAATCAAAATCAGATTTGTAATTTCTCTGATTATATGCTCAGCTATAGTCGCATAGGACTGGTTAAGATATATCACATCAATATTCATATGTCTCCCCATGCTAAAATAATCTCGAATACATGCAACTTTCTACAATTGCAAGTCATCAAAAATCACCAAACTATCCTTTTCTAAATCATTTGGATTTGGTATGCTTGAAATATCATTTGACATACAAAACTTTATGAATTTCAGTGTGGAGTAGACTTTTCCAAAAATACATACTTGGGCTGATATAAGGATTTACTAAACAAATATAAGCTTTGAAAACATAATGTTTTTCTATGGAAAATAAGGTTTAGGAGGATGTTTGTCTTATCAGAAGAAGAACCACCAACAATTATTGATCGGATATGATTTGGAAAAAGCATGCCATGCTTACTTTTGTTCATGTCAGCCATTTTTGTAGTGACAATTAGTTCATCAAAATTTAAAATAGGAATTTAAACTTCATCTCCATGTACATTTTCATCTTTCTTCAGATTCTGTTCATCATTCATGTCTTATGTGTTCATGAACACACTTCACCTATGATTAACAGTTCAAACACAGGTTTTTCACAAATAATACATAATCAAGATGGAATGCTATTATATTTACCTCTTAAAAAATTACATACACTACATTCAGAGAATAACATAATATTCCAGAATATACACTCATCTTCTACTGTAAAAAAGTATTCTACAAAACATGCTACCCTTGCTAATGATACAATTTTCTATGTTCATGTTAAAAACATAATAATAACTGTTACAAGCAAACGAATTAACTATATATATTCAATTTTTAATTACTAAATTTTTTCAATTTATAATGTACTAACAGTTGATTTTAGAAAAAGCTTTTCCATTTTGTCTTGAAATCAATGTAAGCTAGATTTGTCCATTTAATCATTGTTTCCATAAAAAGTTTATCTGTATCCATATCTGGTTCTGCTCTTTCTTTGATGAATTCCTTAATTTTATAAACAGAATATGATAATGAATTACTAAAACATTGTTCAGGAAGCTCATAGGCAGATTTCCTCCATATCCTTTCACTCAGTAATTTGCTACCAGAATAACATACACTCAAATGTAGCTGTCTTTCTGAATCACTTTTTCCTGGTCTCACAAACCATAGAAATTCATCAAGGTCTACATAGTTGTTTCTGTAATTCGCTATAAAATCAACAAAACTCATGAGAATGTCACACATACAACATTGATAACGTGGAATTATGCTAGCTATGATATCCATGTCTCTGGAAGCGAATATAATAACAATATTAGTATAATTGATACAGACAATTACTCTTTTTTTAATCCTGCTTCTAGACCACACTGTTCTAATAAATTATAAGAAAAATCGTCACCACCTGATTTTAAAGTTTCATTTTTATTTATATGCTTTTGTATGATAGATACTTTCATAGCTAGAAAAGAACAGGGACATGTATCTGTTACATCAGGACAGCGTTTCCCTTCACGTTTCAACTTATCAAAATCTATTTTTGACATATAACAGAATCTTAAATGTCCAACTTTCTTTTAGCCCTTCCATCTAAAAACAAAAGATAGTCCTCCAATGTAAGACCTGAATTTGCATAATCCTTTAAGCTATCAATAAGATTGTCCAATAACACTGTTAGACTACAATGGTGAGCTTCCAATTTGAAATTTGCAGTAGACGTCATAATCTGAAATAATATATATACATTTCACCTTCAAATTTCATCCTTTCATATCATCTTAGAACTAGTCTTCATCATAAAATAATCCAACATCTATACCACAAATTTTAATAAGTTTTCTTGCAAATTCTTTTCCCACATGATGATCTTCAAACATATCATCACTCAGATATTCTTTTAACTTTTGCATTGCTGAAGATAGTTTTGAGCATTCACATTGATTTCTCTTGCAATAACCCCAATGACCAAATTTCCTATTTACATCATTCAAATTCCAGATGAGCTCATTGAGAAGGAAATCATGTCCAACATATTTTTCCATCTCAGTTATAATATTACGAAGAAGCTCTACTGGAATACCCTATTTGAGCATTGTCGTGGGAATGTGTGACTCCATATCTGAAAAATACATATCTATTATTATTAATTCAAAGTGAGATCTTTTTTATCAATCCAACTTGGTTCTATAAACCCAAACCATTTAACTAAAACCTTTCGCCCCTTACATCTCAATACCTTTTCAACTAAGTAAACATTTTTATCAGATTCATTTAATTGAGTTCTTTGTAATTCTTGTTCATAAAACCTTCCAATAATATTTTCGCCAGACAGATCCCTTTATGAATATGTTGATGGTATTATAGCATGAACTCCAACTATTTCAAATAATTCTAAACTCCAATTAATTTCATAGGCTTTTTCAAAGAATTTATTGTATTTAGAAATCCTCACTATATCACCTAACCCGAATTTGGGATGAATAGGTTCATGTTTCAATGTTACTTCAGCTGGTTTCATTTTGATAGTTGAATGACATGAATTATTATATTGATCAACAATCTTGTCTTACCAAGATTCCCATTTATAATTGCCAGTTGCAGTGAAATAATGATATATGCGCGACTTTAGAGTTCTGTTGAAACGTTCAATGAATGCTGCATGAGAATTGGAGTAGACACTATAGTGATGTATCTTATAATGTTGTAGTAGAGCCTTTACTTGAGAATTATAAAATTCCTTCCCATTGTCTGTACAAAATAGCTTGATGCTGAGATTTCTCTCAAATATCAGTCTTAAAGCATCACTCACTTCATGAGCTGTTTTCATCTTCAGTGGCACAGCATATGCAAACTTTGTAAATGCATTTATAACAGTTAAAATATATTTATACTTTGAATTTATTTCAACAAAATCCCCCATTTCTATAAGGTCTGCCTGTAACATGTCATTAACCCCTTTTAGAATATAACTCCTTCTCATAAAGTTTTTACGGACAGGTTTATGCAACTCATTTGCCAACTGCTCTTGTACATTGCTCATTTTATCCTGTTCTCTTTTCAACTAGCAGATGGATACTAAAGTCTCAATCATATCCACGCTTCTTCTATACACATATTGATCACAATCAATATGGTTGAGGTTATCCTGTTCACTGCATTGGGATTTACTGTACCAACACTTCTTCTGTATCATTTCCATCATTATCTTCTTCAGCTACATTCAACTCTTTTTCGAGTCTAATATGATGTTCAATCTGATTATGTCCCCAGGCTAGTGTATTGATATTATTGGGTAGAATAGAGCATTTGTCATCAAGTGGGGAAATAGCTATTTTTGATATCCCAATCTCAAAAACATTATGCAGATATGAACGTAATATGTTGGATGATTCATAATGAATCTTCCTATTGAATAGACAAACCTTATATATTTCAAATTTCAAATTATTATCAATTATATAACATGACTCACCTTTAGCTATATTCTTATAAGCGATTTGATTCGATTTATCCACATATAAGAAAGAATAAAGCTTTGGTCTCAAACCTGAGAATTTTGTTATTATTTGCAAACACATTTCATCCTTCATGACACCAAGTTTCCTGTAATTGGTTAAACTATAACATTTGTGGGTGGGAGGGTATCCACTCGTATGAAATAAATGTGAATTATTTCTCATATCCTCATAAAAATCATCTGTTTCTATATGATGAAGAAAAGAATCTGTGTCAGACATGGGTATTTTCACCCTTCGGTAATCATACATTTGGAGAATCTTATTATAATGAAAGTCATACATAACTAGTTTGCTCAAATCTAGAACTGTTAACCCACAATAAATTGGTCGGTTCAATACAATATCATACTTTTTCAACTCCACTCCAATCACATTTGCATTAAACATATTCCACCACTTTACATTTGGGCATGATAATACTCTTTCTAATCGCTTGTCATCTGTAATCAATCTCATATTCAATCTATTTCTAACACATTCAATTAATTTCCCATACATCAAGTTCGTAAGATTCTTGTACTGTGTTGATTCAAATACGTTTTTACTCTCCTGACTATGTTTTGTATTGAGGTCAATATATTCTTTCAACCAAGCAGATTGGCTGAAAGCAATAATACGATGAGTTTTTGTTAATTCCATTCCCAGTGAAGAATTTAAAATTTGTAAACTGTCTATGAATCTAATATGACCTAAACTGATTGTTAAAAAATTTCCACTGCTATTAGCAATGCATCTCAATTTATTGTTATTGAAAGCTAAAGCTTGTATTACAAAATTACTATTATACCCTCTAAGATTATGGAATACACAAGGAATGAAAGTAGGTTTCTTAGCATTGAGTTTACATGTTGCATGAGCAGCTTTTTCAAAACGACCAGTAGCATGATTGTGATCCTTCACCTTAATATTGGCAGATGTAAAAGGTTTTTGACAAAATCTGCATGTTTGTGCATTATCGAACATAGATTGTTCTTGTTCTGTTAAGTCAAACATAGGCATTTTCACAATCAAATCCTTGTAGAGTTCATCACCAATATTAGTTACATGTTCCAAGAATTTTCCAATAATATTTTCACCTACAAAGTTTGCTCTATACAAATATGGACCCATACAAATCTCTCTATTCTCATTCAGAACAACAAAAGCATAGCTGCAAGTGATATGTCTGGTGCGTTTTTCAGTATAAGACCTCGATCTTTGTGACTCACCCTCACCTGAGCTATCTCTGACTTTTTCTACTTCTTCCTCTTCTTCTTCATTATTTATTGGTATCATAAAAGACTCAAAATCTGCATATATTATATACTTACAGTTTTTTGTAAATGCATAGTTTGTAAACTCAAGAATGTTCTTCCCAGGCTTTGGAAGACTGACTTTCTGTTTGCCAAATTTGCTACAAATTTCAATGTTGTTGTAAATTAAACTTGCCATCAATATTAGTTCTCTTATTTGATGTAAACCGGTGAAAACAGAGAGGACATATATGAACAGATTTTCCACCATTTGTTAAATGACATAAAAGATGGCTAAGCCCATTCTTATTCTGACTTGTGTTTATAAGAACATAATTCGAACGGTTTGGGTAACATTCTCTGAATAGCAGAAGCAAATGTATATTATACTCTCTCTCTCTCTCTGTGTAGTCACACAGTTTGGGAAAAACTTCTTATGGGCGCTGTCATAGGCGATGACAGTTATGCTTACATTTGGGTTTAATCCTTCAAATTTTAAAATATCATGTGAAGAAATTGGAAATTCTATAGAATCAGTTCTAAGTTCACTTTCAAATTGTTTCAAGTATTGAACATTCAAATCACTACGTCTATAATGTAAAAAAGCCAAGATGCTCCAAAGAAAACAATATGAATCATTATTTTTAATGTTTATCAGAACTCTCTTGTTGACAAGTTCTGGCAGTGTTTCTATATAATATGTTGGATCACCACCATAAATGGGATTTGATTTTATAAAATTGACATCTAAATTTAAAATACAATTCACCACTCAACCAGAACCATGAGAAACAAATCGCTCCAAACCTGTATTTAACTTACTAGATGCTTAATCAAATTGATGTATTAATTCATCAGTATTTTGATTTATATAATTAATATTATAAGATGTGCTATGAAATGTTGCAATTGTCTCCACATTCATAGTCTGTTCTTGACAATCCAATGTTGGCGGTAAAGGTGCTATTTTTATCAGATGAACTTTTACAGCAATAAACCAATGTATGTTCCCATCAGAAAATCACTGAATCATTGATTGAAATGTTGAATATTGTTTCTTTTGAAGTTGTTGAAATCAACTGTAAATCCAACTGGGTTTCAATTAATGAAAATCTATATTCAACAAAATTTTCATTAATAGCTGTAGCTTTTTCTAATGTATATTCCATAATACTCTTATAGTAAATAATAATCAGATCTCACCAGTCTAGTGTTTTCTACTGTTGAGTGTTTGCTCTTGATGGGAATCCCTTGATGATACCTTGTCTAGTATAGTCAAAGTTTGCTGTTAGATGACTCCCTGATGTAGTGATCAAAAGTTCACTGTTCTCTGCAAACGTGTGATGTTTTTTGATAATCACTATTGCTGATGGGATGATGCTTGCTTTGATTGGTAAAGTTGGAATTTGTTGTTTGTAAAATAAGGTGATATCCTGGACAAGTTTGAATGATTTGATATGAAAAAGATGATCAGAAATCAAATCGAAATAAGTATTTGATGTATGTATATTATATTTATTGTATAGTTTTGAAAGGCCTTACCTTATTCCTTGGATTCGCTTGATTGGTGGTTCTGTATGAATCTCACATTGAACACTGGGTGAAGACTGGAGGTTGAGTGGAAAAGCTGGTCTATTTTATAGTAGGCCACTTACAAAAAGTAAAAATGAAATTTAGTTTTCATGTTTGAACCTGCAAACCAGTTTTCTCCACTCCAATTGTGGATCAGTATATTATGAACTGTTGCAGAGAGAGAATGGAGAGAGGTGTACTGAAGGTTTCAGAAAGTTTGATATGGTTAATTATATTCAATTGCAGTTTTTGGATTGTGATCTTATTACATTTGACTTATAGTCCATCAAAAGGAAACTATACTATTATTTTGACAGTGTTCAATTCATGTTTGGATAATGATAATAATTACACCTATACTTTTAAAAGAGTGAACATCAATTCTACATTACAAAAAAAAAAAATATTGTTCTAATGACTCTCAATCAGAGTGTACAATTTTTTTTTTCACTTGAGAAGGGAATTGTAAATTCAAATCAATAATCACGAACAGAGCAGGTTATCTTGAATAATGATAATTACACCTATGCTTTCAGAAAAATTGATAAAAATTCTACATTATAAAAGAATGCTAATCCAAAGACTCTCAATCAGAGTATAGAAAATGATTTTCCATTTGAAAAGGAAATGGTAAATTCAGTTGAAAGGGACAATTTAGACTCAGATGCATATTCAAATCATCTATCACAAACAGAGCAGGATAATACATTTTTTATATTTGTTTCCTGTTTAAAATCAGCTCTGAATTATAATTACAATAACTCACTGGAACTTGAAACAAGAAAGTGGTTATATAGTTTAAATTCCTTACATGATAATGTTTGCAGTTTTTATAAATCTTATAGAATATTAGATAATTGTGTAAGTGATTCCTTCAGCAATAGCAATTTGTTTGATTTGATAAATACAACTAAATTATTATGTCGGTACAGTTTATGACAGTACTGTCAGAGAAAAGACAGGAAATCTTATGCTTAACCTTTATCTATGGTACTGTCTTTAACTGATAACTGATTCTGCAACAGTTTGGAATCTCTGCCGCTAGATGGAGGCACTCACTGTATAAAGCATCAATACCTTTGAAATAGCAGACTACCTCAGGTGGGAAGTGGTTGGTAGTGGGTGTATGCTTGGGACTATGATGAGGGGGAACTGGTTTAGCTCTTGAGGGAACTTGTTTAGTTCCCCTCCCACTCTGGAGGAGGGGGGGTTGGCGCTTAGAGCTGGTCCCCTATTGGGGGGGGGGGTTTGCCTTGGCGCTGGTCCCCGGGTCCTGGGGGCAAGGCCACGTCGATATGCTGTTCCTGCAACTATTCACTACTCGAGTGTTGTAGGGTGTGATTCGAATGTTAAAAAGGTTCCTGTTTTTATTTATGTACAATATTAGATTCTTCCTGCATTGATGATTCAACTGGGGTTGCTGTATTTTCATTGTCATCACGAACCAGTTTCCTAGATGCATCATTCACCAAGAGGGCAGCAAGGGGCGGTGTGAAATGCTGCATTAAGGCTGTGCAAAGGCTAAAACTAAACTTTCTACTCGTGATATTTTTCAAAGTTTCTCTATTTGTATATCATAAGGCTATCAAAATGAGGAAGTTTTCTTGGGAAAATTTTTTTTTCTGATCATTACTTTTTGAGATATGAGCGCCTAAAGTTTAAATTTTTGGGACAGAACATTTCAAATCCGGTAAGAGTTAAATCCATGAGATTTGAAGGATAGATTCTTCATGGTATTGTTGATCTAGTAAAACAAAAATTTTTTGCAAATATCATTTTTAAGATAGTTATTCAATTTACTAAAAATAACCAAAAATAACTTTTAGTTGTGTAATTTTTGGTGAATTCAATAACTTTTTCAAAAATCGATATTTTCAAAAAAATTTTGTTTCACTTGATCAGACAATACCATGAAGAATCCATCCTCTAAGTCTCATGGATCAATCTCACACCGAATTTGAAATGTTCTGTCCCAAAAATTCAAACTTCTGGTGCTCATATCTCAAAAAGTAATGATTGGAAAGAAATATTTTCCTGAGAGAACTTTTTCATTTTGATAGCTTGATGATTTCCAAACACGAATTTTTGAAAGAAACCACAAGTAGAAAGTTTTCTCTTAGCCTTTGCACAGCCTTAAACTCTCCGTTTTCTCATAGTAGGCTACTGCCTGGAGTTGTTCTTATTGAAGTTCTCCTCAATTTCAAACAGAAACGTCTAACAAAATTGCCTTTTGATATTTCCTATAGTCCCGGCAATGAATGTTCAAAAAATGGTATGGAGGAAAAAGTTTGGAAGACAATATTTTCGACCACGCAGTTCTGTTTAGAGTAGTAAGGAGGTAAACATATCGAAAGTCATCACCCCTACCATCTGTGCTAAGGAGGTGGGGGCGGTTCAGAGGTACCATTTTTTGGCTTCTTGCATAGTACTCGACTTTGCTATTTTTGCACTTATAACTTCTCAAGAATCGATGGGAATGATCAATGTAGATTATAAGCTCATAGAGCATCCAATTCTCTTCAATTTCATGTACAATTTTCTACTTTTGTTCAACGTGATGAGTAACTGTAATCAAACATACATTAAGATGCGAGTTCACTCGCACCGTGAACTGTAAAACTAATATTATTACTTTAATATGGAGAGGTTGAATAATAAGACTGTACACACGACTCAAGCTCTTGATTGACACTGACTTAGTGACTTTATTACTGAATGCAAAACACACACAAGCACAAATGATACATGAAATCGCCTGTAGGCGGCAGTAGTGGCTGGAGCATAAACAATTTTTTACACATTTCTTTACGACCAATGCAGCAGCTTGAGTGTGTAATCTTCAGTTTTGCAACAATAGACCAATTGACAAAGGAATTTGAAGGGAATGTTTTGAACACAATTTCGTCTTTGCAGCTTTGTTGGAACCAGTTAGGAGTGAAAATATCAAAAGTGGACATCATCCGCAATAAAAAATTCTTGTGACTCAGTTTGGAATAAAATTTTCGACCCCGCAGTTCGGTTTGAGGTAGTAAGGGGGTGAACATATCAAAAGTTCCCACCACTACTCACAGTGCTAAAGGGGGGAGGATGATTCAAAGGTACCATTTTTCTGGTTTCTCGCATTATATAACTCGGAAACTATGGATCTTATGGACATGACTTGTCTATACAAAATTGAAGCTTACATAATTTCCTACAATATTGATTTGACAACTTTTTCTATATCTTCTATAGTTAATCTTGAACGTGTGACATTCAAAGAAACAGATTTGCTTTCATTTTCTTGCTATTTTTGCTCTTATAACTTTCTAAAATAATAATCCTTGCTGATTATGAGATTATAGAGCATCAAATTTTCTTCAACTTGATGTATATTATGCAGTCTCATAAAATTATGCATTTCCCTACGAATTTGGAGGGAGAGTTTCCAGCACAATTTTTTACTTGGCAGCTTTGTTGGGACTTGTTGAGAGGAGAACATATCAAAAGTCCCCATCCCTACCCCATGTGCTAAGGGATGAGGGTGGTTTGAATGTAGCATTTTTTAGCTTTTTGCTTCCATGCTAATATCTTGGTAACAATGCGTTCAACATGACTAACTATTCGAAAATGATGTTTGATAAATTCTCTACAAAATTTGTTGAGTGGAGTTTTGTGAGATTTCCAAGAGTTTTCGAGATATCCGCATTTGAAAGTGTGGAATTGTTAGAATAACAGGTCTTTATCCATTTTTTTGCTTTTTCTGGACTTATAACTCCCCAACAACACATTTTAAGAAGCAATGTTCATTGTAGGTTTATGGAGCATTATATTATATTTAATTCTATTTATTTTTTCACCATTCCAAGTTTTGCTTTCATTGTTATAGCAGCTTTTAAGTGATAGGAGGGTGAAATTTTCAATTTTTTTCAAGTGTAAACTCAGCGGATCTACACGTTTAACAGAGGGGATGAAGATGCTGGCTGACTTTTGCTATGTGTACCTTCTAACTAGTGTCAATTGAACTGCAAAGTCAAATATTAGTTTCCACACATCCCCTTCAAATTTGATTGTCAAATGATCAATTGTTGCAGCATTGAAAATTCAACCCCCTACATTAAAGCTGCTATAACAATGAATGGAAAACTTGGAATGATGACAAAATACATCAAATCAAAGATAATAATAATAATGCTCCATAAACCCACAATGAGCATTGAATTTACAATGCAGTCATGTCTGTAAGATGCATATTTTCCGAGTTATATGCGAGAAACCAAAAAATGGTACCTTTGAACCAACCCCACCACCTTAGGACAGGGGGCAAGGATGGGGACTTTTGATATGTTCACCTCCTTCCTAAACCGAACTGAGTTGTCCGAAATTGTCTTCCAAACTTTTCCCTCTATAACCCTCCCTTGACTGGACTTACTACTTGTCCATACATACAGCTAACAGGTATTTTCCTTTTCTCCAATCTGGATGACGCCAGGTTATCATCTGTCGGTTGCTTGTTGTCGCATGAATGCCGTAGACTTAGAAATAAGGTAATGATTCCTGCAGAATTCTATGCGTCGAAATCCATTTCTATTTGTTACTCTTTGTGCAGGCCACTTTCCTATGATGTCTTTTTTTTTGCTTTGCAAACAGTACTTTTATTTCTTTTTCCGATGATGCTCCAGCCGTGGAATATGGACTTACAGCATCCAACCAGATGTAACTTTAAAGCTTTGAAAATATTCTGAAACACTGTTCCAATAACACTAGTGTATGTCTACTTCGAATACATTTACAGGGTGGTAACTGAAAAATTGTCCCCGAAAAATGTCACAAAAAGAGAAAAGGAAGAGAGAAAGAAGGAAGAAAGAGAGGAACACACACACACACACACACACACACACACACACACACACACACACACACACACACACACACACACACACACAAACATACTCACACACTCACACATACACATACCGACTTGAATTACAAGTTATGGAGCATTCCGGCTGAGTCCACGTTATTCCACCATGCAGGAAGCACAAAGCATGATGTGATCTACTCTCACGCAGCTTCATGAGTTCAAGTCTGTTAAAGTATTCGGTCACATGGTCATCATGTCTCAGGTTGAAGATAAAGCGAACACAATAATTATGTGCATGCTGCATCCTCTCCAAAAGTTGGACTGTCATGTCAAGAGTCACAATCTCACAGTAGTTGAAGATTGGGAAAATCAGAGTCTTGACCATCATAACCTTTGTTGGAAAGGGAATGAAGTCAGAGATGCTCTTCAATGTCATGATCCCCCAATGACCCTGTTACAAGTCTGAGTCCATGGCTGGACCAGTCAAGAGTCCTTGTCATTGTGAGTCCCAAATTTTTCATGTCGGAACTGTATTCCAATTGTACTTTATTCAATGTTATGTATGGTCTGTTAGATATGTCAATTGTGTTTGAAAGTCTTAAGTAACCTATCACTATAGATTTCGATTTTGTCTCGTTAATTTCCAGTCCATTATTCTCAGTCTACTGTACCAAACGAGTCAAGTCAGCATTGACCTGACCTCATCAACTGTGATGTCAAAGTCATTTTTCTTGCAGTGTCGGTATATTTTTAAATCGTCTACATACAGGTGATGTCTGGTCGTAAGTAGAGTGCTTGTCACGTCATTTATGTAGATGCTGAACAGTAGAGGACCCAATACCGAACCCTGAGGAGCTCCTCTGTTCACTTCACGCCAACGTGAAGAGGCATCCCCAACTCTCACACACTGACACCGACCCCAAAGATAAGACCTCACTCATGCCACAGTGGAGTTGGAAAACCTGAGTTTCTGAGTTTGTAGAGTAGAGTAGGATGGAAAATACTGTCGAATGCTCTGCTAAAATCTATTAGGACTGGAACTGTAAGCTCTCTATTATCCATGACCCTACAGATGTCGTCAGTGACTCTCAGGAGTGCAGAGGTGGTGCAATGACCGCTGTGGAACCCCAATTGAAAGTTACCAATCAATCCAGAACCATGGACGAATGTGCTCAATTGGAAGTGAACAATGATTTCCAGAACCTTGGACAAGATGGACAATAAGCTAATAGGCCTGTAATCAGATGGTGAGAGAGGGTTAGGGATCTTGTACAAGGGAATTACTATGGATAACTTTCATTTATTAGGAAAAACTGACATTGAAAGTGAGGTATTGATTAAATGAGTGAGGAAAGGAAGGACGAGAGGGTGGATAATTTTTATAAATTCGATTGGGATACCATCTGCACCAACAGCATAACTCTTTACTCTATGAACAGCCAAGAAGACCTCTTGCTCCGTGACATTGGAGAAGTAGAAATCCTCATTGGGATGACAATCAGGCAGAGAGTCAAAGTGAGCACAAGCTTGGTCCAAACTTACAGGGATGTCAGTGAGGAAGTCATTGAGATCATCCAGCGAGTGAGCAACGGTACCTGCCTCTCCTTGCCAGCCCCAATCTCCCTCAGAGTACGCCACAGAGATGGAGTTGATGATCGCTTTGAGGAGATCAGGTTTCGGTGAAATGTAGCTTTAGAATTTCTAATTGTTTGCTTGCAAGAGTTTCTCAAATGCTTATAATGATTGAAATCATTGGGGCTTATTGACGCTCTTGCTTTTTTGCACCAATAATCTTGATTCCTCATCAGCTGGTGTATCTCATCAGTGAACCATGGAGCAGGATCCCTGGTTATTCTGCGATTTTTCAAAGAAACATGTTTTTAAAAAAGAGAGATTATATTGTGATTCAAAATGTTCAACATAACATTAACATCGTTAGTATGGAATATGTGTAGCCAGTCAAGGTTAATGCATCATTGAACAAGTTGTGGTAGTTAATATTCTTATAATCTCTATAAGTGATTATTTCAAGTTTAGGCTTAGGCCTCTTGATATTATAAACTACGAATATCATATCATGTGCAGAAAGGCCTGGAAAAAGGATCTGCCCATGGCACACAGCTGCTCTCTTATCAGCAACTGCAATCAGATCAAACAATGTGTCAGAAGTGGATGTATGGTGCATAGCTTGGAGAGGCAGCAAGGGCATACCATTCGCGAAAAACATAGTGGTCAGTGGTATTTTGTCATGAGTATCACATCCAAGTAAGTCAGTATTGATAGCCACACCATCCATGATAGCCAAGTAAGTCACCCATGATAGCCACATGTTCATAGGGCACCATCAGCTCAAGTAGTGCTTCCTCAAATTCTGACATATACTCGATATGAGAAGGCCTATAGCAAATAGTATTACTATAGTAATAGTAATAATATTACTGTTAATAGCAGTAACATTTTAACTCCGTTACACTTAACCTCAATAAACATGTATTCAGGACTAGCTGCACGGGAGGTATCAGAGGAAAACTTGTGAACAGGCAGCAGAGAACGCTTGACAAACGTGGCAACCCGTCCTCATTCTTGTGTAACCGATCATTCCAGATGAGCACATAATCCTCGAGTGCAACAAGTCAATTAGGAATTGTCGGTTTTAGCCAGGCTTCAGATATAAGAATGATGTCACAATCTTTGCCCTTGAAAGTGTGCCTAAATTCATCTATCTGGCAGAGAAGGGATTGGGCATTGACATGAGCGACTTTAAAATGATCAGAGAAAGGAGAGACAGCCCACTTGAGGGAATCACTGACACTCAGCGCAGCCGCGCCGTCATTCTGCTGTAAAGACAGGATGGCTGCAACGAAGCAGCAAGGCAGAAGAGAGAGGTGAAAAGTGAAAACAACGAGAAGATACAAAAAAGACACTTATCACATTCATACTGACACACACACTCACACAAAGGAAGAAATGGGAGAAGAAATATAGAAATCATAAGAGATAGAAGAAAAAGAGAAAAAAAAAACAAGTGAAGGAGTCAAGCACTATGAAGCAATAGGATAACACTATAATAGATGGCCTAGGCGGTTCGGCTCCATTGATATAAGCATACTAATACTGTTAATCAAATACAAGTTCAACAGGAATAGTCAATATTGAGAAGAAAAAAGAATCAGGAGGCTGATTACTTATCAAAATACTGTAATTAGCAAGATAATTAGAGAGAGAAGAAATATATATATATATATTTCTATCTCTCTAATATTTTTATCTATATATATATATATATATATATCGCTGTCTCAGAACAATACTGTAACATCTCAAAAAAATCATTTTTGAGCTTCATATACCATTGGATGCAGAAAAATGTGAGGAATTCAATGCAATACTATAACATCTCAGAATATTATGTTTTACTATGAATTTTACCTGATGTTCTGGTAATGTCTTCCTCTTTCTCCACATTTCATCCAGAGCAATACAGTAATATTTTACATGTTATACTATTGCATTGATGTCTTTTCCATGTAGCTTCCGTGTCTAACCATAATATTTTGCATTGTTACGGTATTGCACTGGCCTCATTTTGTCACTTTGCCGCGAAAACCGTAATACTTTGCGTTGTTACGGTGTTGCTCTGACCTCAGCTCGAACTTTACCGCGTTTTTGGCTGATTTTGAGGTTATGTTTGCATAATACAAGGCACTCTGGCAGTGGCACAGCGGCAGTGTAGAGGTAGAGAAGAGCTCTGTAATTTCACTAATGGAATAATGAACTTTAAATAACTTTATTAATGATCTAATGAACTAGCTTATCTACAGAATCTTATCTACTAGCTTATCTGCAACGGAATTACTGAAGCTTATAGTTGATTGTTTTCGTTGTCAAGCATGGTTTGTAAATCAAATAATTTTTGATTGTGGTTCTCAAAGTGACAATGAATCGTGCGGCTAAATTAGTGCATTTAGCTAAAGAAAGATTGAAAGGTAAGTTCTATTTAATGAAGTCTATGCCAAATATAAACATGTAAGAAATTTATTCAGAAATTCATGTTCATAGTTAGCTATGATGTAAAAAAGCTCATTTCAAAACCATTACTAATAGTTGATTATTATTTATTGATCATTAAAATTTTTAATACTACAATATAATCAATTAGAAATTAGTTTTATACATGAAAAAATATATTACTATATTTCAAAAGCTCCAAATAGCTACCATACGGTAGACCTACCGTATGCTAATAATTATGGAACAAATTAACTTAACACACAGGTCTACATCAAGATAAATCAATCGCTTCATCAAATCAGTTTTATTTAATAAAGTCAAAGGTTAAAATCATCAATCTTACACTATTGTTTCACTTTCAGTTCAAGAAAAATATGATGATTTTGGTGTGGAACAAACTTCTCCATTGAGTGATGAATTAGGCCTGGTCTTGGATGAAGAAGCAAATAATGGTAAGTGATTGTTCTCATTTTTCAATTACATTGCAATTTTATGGTTTTGTCAATGGGGCAAAGTTGATAGCAAATCGATAGTTATACAAAAATAGTGTGATATTGAAAAGATCCTTCAATTTGTTCAGTCAGCTTACATGAAAAATTGATACATTTTCAATTTTAAATTTGAAGTAGAAAGTCATTTGCCTGCAATTCATTTCAAGAATATTGTTAGGTAGTAACAGTTATAGCTATTGTAATTGAATGGCTAGTCCATTATTTATATTCAGTCGAATTATTTTTAAAACAAATGCCTAGCTTGAAGCAGAAAAAATATAACTATAAGGTATTGAGAGAAGTGCAAATCTTGCCTGAATAACTTACTTATAACTTGTTAAATTTCAGTCTCGGGTCACTTAATTTACTGCATGTCTTGGATGATTCAATTGTTTATGTGATACTTATGAGATATAAATGTATAAAATCACATTTTTTCATAATCCATCTATATTGTTCTCCTACTATATAATTATATAGAATTCATTCCACTGTTTCAGGAAAACAATTATCTGATGGGAGTAAGACTGACAGAGTAATGGATGATGTTGATGAAATAAACAACTCTGAAATCTCAATGGACAGTTCAACTATTACCAGTGAGCAAATAAGGGTGGCAGATGAAGCTGAAAATATACTTTTCGGTGAGAATAATATCCTTGTTAATAATATAATAATGATTAGCATGAAATTATTGTTATTGAACAAGCTTAGCATGTTCCAACTTTCGACTTGATTCTAGATTCATATTCAATTGAAAGTTTTTTCAACATTAACTTTAAACTGTTCTCCGAATGAAATGTCATTTAACTGAGGATCCACAAAAATTTGAAATGTTTGCCATCTCGCCAGGACATGGGAAGAGGTAAAGTACGTTTTGACGTGTGCCGTGCCACTCACGGAGTTCACATTGAACTTTTTTAAGATGTTGAAAATTTTCAGAATGTAAGCTTTCTAATGATGTAAAACATGTATGTACGCTTTTTCCTTTATTGAAATATTTTGCCTTAAAACCTAGGAGTTCTTTTATAGACACTCTGTACTATGATTTATGAAGTCATCATACATAAATGTACTGAGAAGAATACTGCATAAAAAGATTTTTTGTTTGTTTCATATTTTCCAGGAACATCTATTACGACAGAACATTATGTCCTTGATGTCCATGACGCCTGCTCTACCAAAAATAATGATGATCAAGAAGAAGTTACAAGCACTGGTAAGTTGAATCCTGAAGTTTCAATTTGCTTTGTTCTAAAAAAATTCTGATATTTTTTTCAGTATTATAATGCTTATTGTATTTTATTAATTAAAATTCTCAAATAGGGCAACTGATAATTAGATTTTTAGAACACTTGGCCTCTGCGCTCAGGTTTTCTTAACCTTGCGGAGACCTTCCTTATTCTCACAACATTATTAAATTTCATACTTATATTATTATTCCAATATGTAACTCTATTTTCTGATTGTTTCACCCATATTATTATTGTTAATGGATAAATAAACTATTTGATTTGAAATGTAGAAGAGGAATTTCAGATTTATAAAGGATTAAACTTAATAGTGATAAAATAATTATATGATAATAGTTTTGACACAAAGATTTTTTTTTTAATTTTAAAGATGTAAACCATTTATTATGATGATAATGATATTATAGCTATAATTTATTCTGTTGTTTATTTTATTCAAATTAAAAATGACTCTAAGAGCAGAAACATGTATGTTATTTTATTATAAGTTCTAGTATTATCAATTCAATGTCATCAATGTTATCAACTCCAATGTAATCAATCTTAATAACTTCTGCACTATAGATCACTGAGTAGTTCTTTTATAAAAAATTAAGATAAAAACTTCGTATTGACTGTAGAAAAAACTCAACAAATACGGTACTACCTATTAAATATTGTAATCTTACAATTTCTACTTGCTCATTAATCATGTAGGATCATTCACCAGCTTATAAACAAAATTTTATAAGATTTTCGAATGGTATGGAATAAGAATCATTCTGAAAAAGTGTTCTTGTTTCCAGAAAACTACAATGGAGGAATATTCCTGAGCAACGCAGATGAATGCACTCCTGATAAGACGACTTTCGAAGACTATAATGTCATCACCATGCCTCCTGATTATGGAATAGATGAGTCCAGTGTTCATTTCACACCTCTAACACAAGTAGCACAAGTTATTAGTGATATCGATGATCACAATACTTGCTCAGATAATTTATTTGTTATTGAAGGCAACAATTTTTTGAAGTCATTGGAGTTTGGTAATGATACAAATGGCATTGACATAGAGATAGAGGATGGTATTGAGTTGAGAAAAGAGGGAATAAATAATTCTGATTATCTGATAATAGACAATGATGGCCATAATATTATGGATGTCATAGGTGTTGATAACATAGAAAAAACTTCTGTTGTTGAAGATAATAATAATAATTCTGAATGTTATATGGATCAGATTGAACTAGATGAGAAGAGATCGGAAATAGATGTTGATCCCACATATTCGCCTGATCATGTTAGTGCTACGTCTTCAGAAGATGATGAAAATTATTCAAGTTTGCGACGCATTAAAAAAGCTATCAGGAAACCTGTTAAGAAAGTTTTATCTGAAAGTATTATGAATTGTTCTATGGATGATAACCCAATCAGTGTAACCGCAAACAGTTTGATTGAAGATGATAGAAGACTTGATGACACAGGATTCAATAATACAGTTGATACAGAAGCAAAGAAAAAAACTCGAAAAAGAAGTAGAAACCCGGATACATGGCAGAGAAACATTAAGAAGAAAAAAGTAAATGCTGGAGAAGAATACATAACAAAGAGTGGCAATGTTGTGCCTGCAAAACGTTTAAGAGAAGGGTGTGGTGATAGATGTAGGATGCGATGTTCACAGAATGTCAGTCAAGTGGAGAGAAAAATAATTTTTGATGGATTCAATTCGTTGCCAAATATTAATAGAAAAAGAGATTATGTTTCAAAACTATTAATTGAAGTCAAGCCCAGATATGTTTACAAGAAACACGAGTCAAATCGTACTCCAAACTACTCATATCATTTTATCATTGATGGAAAAATGGTGAGGTAAAAAGATGTTTTGTGATACTCTGTTCATCAACTCAACATTTATTACAACAGTGAAAAATAAAACATCTGCCTGCTGAGTACTAGAGGATGACAAAAGAGGTAGACATAAGAATCACCCAAAAAATGACACTTCACTTATTCAAGGAGTGGTTGACCACATAAATGCTTTCCCTAGAATAGAATCTCATTATTGCAGACGTGACACAAAACGGGAGTACATACAAGGGGATCTGAATATATGTGAGATGTATAGGTTGTATAAAGAACGTTGCATCCAGAATGATGAATCCTATGTCAAAAAGCACAAGTATGAAGAAATTTTTAATCATCAATTCAATATTGGATTTTTCATTCCTAAAAAGGACCAATGCTCATTGTGTACGTCTTATGAAAACAGTTCACAAGAAGAAAAGATTAGAATGCAAAATGTTATTGATGTTCATAATCAAGAGAAGATTATTGCACGTAGTGAGAAAGAGAAGGATAAAGTTCGCAGTCAAATAGGGAATTCAGGAATTGTAGTTGCCACTTTCGACCTGCAAGCAGTGATTCAGCTTCCTCGAGGACCAGTGTCATCATTTTACTACAAGAGAAAATTGAATACTTTCAATTTCACCATATTTGATGTGACAAACAGCCAGGGTTACTGTTACATATGGCATGAAGCAACTGCCAAACGAGGAGCAAATGAAATTAGCTCATTTGTGTTTGATTTTCTAAAAAATAAATGTGAGGCAAAAGAGGCAATCTTCTACTCAGATAATTGCGTGAGTCAGAATAAAAATAAATTCCTCATTTCCATGTATTTGTATGCAATCCAAGTTCTGAAAGTTGAAAAAATAACTCACAAATACCTGGTTGTCGGACATACACAAAATGAAGGAGATGCTATGCACTCTCTTCTAGAAAGAGCTGTGACACACTCCACTAAGAAACAGCCGCTTTATGTTCCAAATCAATTCGTGGCAATTGCTCAGTCAGCAGTAAAATCGAAGAATCCATATCATGTGGAAGAAATAGATACTGGACGAGTGTTTGACTGGCAAGCAATAGGAGTTGCCTTTGGTAACAACTTTCAAACATCAATTACTAATGAAAAGTTTGTGTGGAACGACATCAAGATTTTTGAAGTAAGGTCGGAGTCCCCCTATTCAGTT
Organism: Nilaparvata lugens; assembly: GCF_014356525.2. Classification (NCBI taxonomy): domain Eukaryota; kingdom Metazoa; phylum Arthropoda; class Insecta; order Hemiptera; family Delphacidae; genus Nilaparvata; species Nilaparvata lugens. The sequence goes on from NC_052518.1 coordinate 35,625,253, forward strand.
TTCTATAAATATTCTTACCAGCAAGATGATTTTTTTGAATTCAAAGTCAATAAAAAGATGACCAGAGGTGGGTCAAAGCAGCTTTCAGCTTCTCTGAAACCTGCCTACAAAGATCCACCAGGGATCTCTACACTTAAGAAAGAAGATCTAATGTCTCTTTGTTCAAGTAAACTCATACCAACGCCTTATCATAAATTCTTCAACGAATTAAGAGTCAATAGTCAACCCTCAGAATAATAACAAAGAAGAATGAATTGACAAAGAATAATGATGAAATTGATGTATAAAATATAAATGGATCAAATACCCTTAAAACTTTTAAAAAATATTATTTTTTATAAAATATTATTTTTTAAAAGTTTTAAGGGTATTCGATCCATTTATATTTTATACATCAATTTTATAAATAGCCCTGAGTAAAAAGTTCAATTTAAATAATGATAAATTAAGTTCAGTGTTATGGCTCGCCCAGCCCTTGTTGCTTTTGTATTGAATATAATTTTTATTATAATATATAAATATTATACTATCGACTATCAGTCTATAGTTTATATTATATTATATTATCTAGTATTATTGTATTATATGGTAACTCCATCTCTTCAGATCCCCATGTTAGTGAAAGTTTATCTCTCTGTGCAAGGACTGTAGATCATTCATGATGAATCTATTTTCAAATCATTTTCATACTGAATATTGGGGGTGCTGAGCTTTGCTCGAAACAAAAATTTCAGAGATGAGAATTTGAAAAGAATTAACATGTAACTCAATCTAATTTTAGTATTTACTTGTAAATTACCGATAGCATGTATTATAATTATAAAGAAAATACTAGCAGCTGATGAAATATGATGTTTTTTTCTCAAATTAGTTTCAAGCTGATTTTGAAAATATATTAGTCTCTTATGACTGCGTTCAAAAAGACCCAGTGATGAATCAATACAACCAAAACTGGAGAAAAAATAATTATGTTGCATCTCTATCACCTCTTTACGAAAATTACATTGAGCTTCTGTATGTTTGGAAAGGTGAAATTTCGAATTTGAGTATCATCTGGTTACTTCCTGGTTACTTATTCTTCCAGATGTTTCTCCAATCATGCTTGAAGCAAGGCTTCCAATGTACGTCCCCTAGGAAGCCTTGCATGAAGTAGTTTCCAATAAACTCATGTCATATTATGCTGTATTAATGAGATTTATGTTCCATTCAGTAATGCACTTGAAAGTAAATGTCTATTCAGTGAATGTTTTGAAATAAAATTAATTTGTGCAATAATTCAAAATGTGTAGTTCAAACTTTATTTCATTTTGACCAGAATTTCACTGTCTACCAGATGATTTTAAATTAAATTGAATATTTAGTTATGTTGAAAAACTAAAGAATGGATCATAATTATTATATAATATATAAGTCCTTTATATATATTTTCTATAATATAAATTTTATAAACAGCGAGCCGATAGTTTTCTATTGAATACATTGAAACAAATACATTGAGCTGATAGATTTCTATTGAATACATTGAATACAATTCAATTAGTTTCGACAATGTCACAATAGTTTGGATGCAATCATTCACTATAGCTCAGTAACAAAATCTCTCAATCATTTGCTTCTTCTGGAACAATACTGTAACATTATATAGAAGAGCATAACATTGCAAAAACTGTGCTGAGGATGTCAGAGCAACACTGTAACAACACAAAACAATTTTTTAAATTATTTTTCATGGACAGATGTTTTAAGCTTTTCATGAAATGAAGCTTTTGCCAGAAAGATAAAATAATAGAGAATAATTTGATGATGATTCCATGTGAAACAAATCCTACATTTATATTCATCAAGATCATTCGCAGTGAGTGAAAACTTCAAACTCAAATATCTAGAAACTAATGTTTTTTAGTTATTATAGTATTGTACTGAGACAGCAAACAAAATATATATAATAAATATAAATAATTATATAAATATAAATATATATAATTATATATATATTATATGAGTTACATTGTGAGAACCTACAGCAGTCAGCAGTTTCTATACAACTTCTTGGAACTCTCCTAGAACTGTTGGAGCCAGCTTTCTCACGCATTGAGCGTCAGTCCTGCTTACAACATCAAAGCAGGAGGTACTCACTTTATCAAAATTCACTTGATAAAATTGTTTTATTCCAAATTTTGTGTTTTGTAAAAATAAAGATTCCTTTTTGAAAAGAAATCTCACAGAACGCATCATTTAGCTGGCGCAGTCGGTAGGACGATTGTGATTAATGAACATAATCTTCAGTTATTAAACTGTTAACAATCGTTTGTAATATAAGGACCTCGCGTTCGCGACATCCGAAAAGTCTGGTGATTTATCAAGCTGCAAAACACCAACATTGTGAAGTGCAGTGGATATCAAACTTCGATATCAGAATCAACAAATCTTCTTCATCAAACGTGCATCATCAACGCTGGAAGGACATCAGAAGAGATGAGCATAGCATTCATTTTAGTGTAAGTCGAACCTTGTTTGCAAATTCTCCACCAAATAAACTAAAGATTGAAACCATAAATTGGATCAAAGCATCAACTGACTTCTCTGGTAACATAAGATAGTATTTTTGTGATTTGGATCGTTTCTCACTGCTTTCTCCACTATATCAGAGCCCTAAGTTTTTCTAGCCCAATATTATCATTCAGGCTTACCGTACTCTAAAACAGCTTTTTGCTTTTCTCATTTGCGTTCCTGTTGTGCTGTCTAGCCTAGCGATGTTTAAAATGTATAACTCCACTTTGAAGATTATTCTACCTGCTTTCCAATTCCATTATTTACTACTTTTTTTGTATGTATTTTTTATCTCCTACTTTTTAATCCTACTTTATTTCATATTATTTTATGCCACTTTGTTTATAAATTTTTTGTAATCTATTTCTTTTTGAAGCTCACGAACGGACGTAAGTCTTGTGAGCTCCACATTCTATTTCTTGTAATAATTTTTGTATGTACATTGTCAATTTGATTTTCTATGTTGTACAAGAGATGAATGAATAAATTTGAATTTGAATTTGAAGTCTTAATTTTAAGCTTTAATATTGTAATATTTTAGTTCGGTTATTCTCGAAACATTTAAATATTTCAGAATGCCTAATCAATCAGTAGATACAGCACCCTCTGCTGCTACCCCTGTTATGAAAAAAGAATTCCTGGATATGATACCTGAATTCTCTGGAGAGCCATTATTATTAAACAGATTTGTATCGATTTGCGATAAAGTAGTTGCTAAGTTTTTTGTACAGTCGAATCCGACAATTTTCAAAATGAATATCTATTTTCTACTATTATTCCTAGACTCAAAGGTAGAGCTTTAAAACTCGTGACCAGTGGAAACACTTATGCTTGGCCTGAAGTGAGAAGAGTACTTCTCGATGGCTATCTTGACAAACGTGATTGTTTCACGTTGAATATTGAAATGACAGAAATGAAACAAGAAAGTAGCAAAAGCCCTTTTCATTCTCACGAGAGAATTCAAAAGATTCTAGACTTATAACTTGCATATTTCCTTGAGAAGATGGCAGCAAACTCAACTATTCTATGCGAATACGCTAAGCAGCTTGCCCTTAGGGTATTTTTGAGAGGTCTAAATGAACCTATAGGATCACTAATTAGAACAAAGAACCTTTCAAGTCTAAGTGAAGCTTTGAGTATGATCACAAACGAAATGCAATACAAAAACAGGAATAGTGATTATAATTTCAATTTCAATAAGAGACCAATCTCACAACCATTCCAACAACTTCCTCTGACTAAACAAATCCAACACTTTCCTCAGACTAGACCAATGCAAAACTTTCCCCAAAACAAGACTTATCTGAACTTCCAAAACCAATCACAACAAAGACCAATGATTACACATGAAAATAGCAATCAACAATTTCGCAACTTCAGTTCAATGAACCAACAGAGACCAATTTTTCAAAGGCAATTTTTCAGTCAACAACACAGACCACAAATACAATCGCAACCAACTCCAATGAGTATTCCAACCAGAAACACTGAACTTGAACCCCTGAGAAAGAACCCCAGATTCAATCAACTGACAACTGAATTCGCTACAAACAATGACGAATTACTCAATACTAACGAAAACGAACTCTTGACTGACAATTTCTCGAATGAACCGTTCAATTACCCCGAAATGACTGGAAATTTCATGAACAATTTTGAAAACTTGGAATTGAATGATGATTACAATAATCAAATGACTTCGACCAAACAGAACAAAATCAATTTTTAGGGGTAACAAGCCGCGGAACAAATTTTCAATTATGAACTTGCAAACAAAATCTCTCTCATTTCCAAAAGAAAGTACTACTGGCCAAATACTCGAAACAGAATTCAAAATTTCATCAATAGATGCAACATTTGCTTGAAAACAAAATACCAAAGAGTACCCTTGAACTTGGAAATGAATTTCACCCCCACTGCTTAAAACCACTTCAAACTATTCATATTGATAGCATTACTTTTGACAAAAGAAAATTTTCGACGATAATAGATAGTTTTTCATGTTATGCACAAGCCTATTCACTTGCTGGTGCACAAGGAATTGAAATAGTTGATAAACTACTGGATTTCTTCAGTCATCACGGTGTTCCAGAAATTATAGTCTCAGATAATGGCACAGAGTTCACTAATAATATGGTGAAAGAATTGATTGCACTTCATAAGATAAAGATTCACTTCATCAGCACACAGCATCCCCAGTCAAACACATGTGTGAAAGATTGCATTCAACCCTTGTCGAGCATATTGGACTCCTTAATAGTCGAGCTCAATTCAAAGATGATTTCATCAAGAGAAAAGTGAAACATGCAATTTTAGTGTACAATAATAGTATTCAGTCTGTAACAAAACTAACTCCATTTGAAATTCTAAACGGACACATAAACGCAAATGCAGTACCTTAGGTCTTTACTATTGAAGGCTTACTCTTGAAAAATGTATTTGATAAGAATACATATCATCTAGCAGGTTTTGATCGGGAAGGATATACTTTGAACAATAACAAGTTAACTTTTTATATTCCATTAAGGTTGCTTCTAGCCTTTTTTGAAGATTTTCAACAAATAATATTGAACTTGAAACAAGAACTTGTATTATTACGATCATCAACAGATATAAATAGTATTACTACAACAGATGGTCAAAGTGTATCAATCAACATTACAAAATTGCAGTGGAAAGTACCATATTTGCAACTTGAGGATCATGTACGACTCAAGTTTTTACATATACTAGATAGTGATCGTCCACTAAAATTAGCATTCTGCAAATGGGAAATACATGAATATCCCATATTACCCACAAAAAAGGTACATAGTTGGACAATTAAAACTGCGGCACATACATATGCACCAAAATATGTAATTTTAGCTTTTCAAACAAAAAGAAAATTGCTCTTGAAGACTACAATGGCAAATTTTGACTTGTGCAAGCTGTATAATGTGAAATTATATTTGAATAGCATTTATTCCCCTTATGACAATCTATTAGGTAATAAACAGTTGATGTATAAAATGTTTTTAGACTTTGCAGGTAGTTATTCAAATTCACCAGTGAATTCTGAACATGGTAATGAAATTGATTATACCACATTTACAAAAGATACACCAATTTTGGTAATTGATTGTTCGCACCAGCCAAGTACATTGAAAGAATCAATAGATGTGCGACTTGAATTTGAATTTGAGAGTGATGTGCCTGCTTCAACCAGTGCTTATTGAATTTTAGTGAGTGATAATACTATAGAATATACCCCACTAACATCAATGGTTCGAGAGGTGCAGTAGTTTTACCAGTAGAGTGTGTGGTGAGAGCAGGTTGTATATAACCTAAGACTGATTGAAAAAGCTTTAGTAGGTGAAGAACCATTCTTTCAAGCTTAACTTCAACATCATCATTGCACGACTCTCTTTCATCATCCTTGCTTCAAACTGTGAAGGAAGAAGAGGAGGACCAGGTGGACTACAATAGTTTATTATCTCGGGTGACTTATCATTGGGGTTGAAGATGGGAGGAAATTGTCATTCAAAACCATCAAGGAAAGTGAAATATGCAGATGTCAGTGTGCAGTGCAACTTGGACATGGAGGAGGAGGAAGAGCAGTTGATGAAGGAGGGAGGGGATGCTGAGGGAGGAGATGATGGGGATTGCAGCACATTCAAACAGGTTGAAATTGATGACACATTTTCTGTTGTTGAGTTTCATGGATTCAAAGATGAGAATAATCAATTTATATTAAAGGAATTTGCAATGATTGATCCTAAAGATACTCATGTTATATTACATTTCAAACCATCATTCCCATAATCACAGCTACCATGGAGAACCTATCGAGATGTATGTTGGTTGAAGTTTTATCATCACAATATAAGATGGGAATTGGGTGAAATAGATTATTCTGATGATCTAATAAAAGCTTGTCTCAAAAACTTTGATAGAGTATATACAAAGGGTTGAGAAAAAGCGGAATTCCTAAAGAAATTTCACAATAATGTTGAAACAATACCTGATAATTTTGAAAGGCCTAATTATAGAAAGTTCTCTAATTGCTGGACTTATGATGTTTGCAAAATTCATAATAGTATTGTTGATGGTAGATGTGCTTTATTCAGTGCTAAACATTATTTGTCATTGATGTTGTCCAAGACAGAGAAAGTATTCGATCGAAAAGTGGATTACTTATGTGAAGCAGAGCGAATGAAAAGTATGAAGATGTGTCCATTTTATACTAAGGAAAACAAACACAAATATGCGAGACAAGGATTTTACTACAATGAGCAAGAGGTAATTTGTGTATGGTGTGGATATCAATTATACATGCACAAGGCGAGAATATGCAATCTTACAAGTGATGTTGCTAATCCAGTAAATTTTTCAGTTCTTGTACCACTCATATAAAAGCTCTGCTACAAAGAGAATCCATTCCAGTGTGCTGTTATGAACAGATCTGATCAGTGTTGTAATGGATCCCAACTGTTGGTTGTATGCTGATATAGAATTGGAATCGAAATTACATGATTACATAGACTGGTTTGATTTATGTGAAGAAGCTATTGCAAAAGCAAAATGTGAAAATCGTGATGTTATGATTGCTGAACAATTAAAATTAATTTTTCTAAACACAGTGCATGTTTGTGATATAAATGATTACCTATGTTATTACAGACCTATGAAATTGAATGTTCAAAAACTAATCCAAATTGAGGATGAAGTGTTGTGCAATATAAGTTCATCTAACAAAGAGGATCCTTAGGGTTATTGACATTTGCAAACATGTTCAATCATGTTTGACCTTGGGATGGAACAAAGAAGAATGGTAACAGTGATGGTGAACTGCAAACCGGTTCAAACATGAAAACCTTGTTGAGTGGAGGGGGGAAAACAGTGTGATACCGCATACAATAGTGAAGTGACTTTCATTCCCAGTTTAAGAACAGTTGAGTGCAGAGATGTGCTATTCTACTCCTACATGATGCAGCAGCAGCAGTTCAATTTGAATAAATTCAATAAGACAACAAGGGAGAGTATTCCCATTGTGCAGATACATGATTTGAAGTCTGACTCCAGCTATCCAGTATATAAGGCAAGAATAGTTTGTACACCATTTGGATTGAGAAGTGTGTTGTGATTATATGAGAAAAATAAGTAAGGACAACATGTGTTTTTTGACATATTTTTGTCAGAAAGGTTTTTATCAGACCTAAATGGACAAACTTTGGGAAGTTTTTATAATGGGAAGTATGTTATGAGATGTATTCACCGGGAGGATAAACCATCATTGGTACTCCTGGATGATGTAGCAAATTAGATGAGGAATAAAATGGAATAGGCCTATTTCTTAGCTGTATACAAATCAATTCTCTATATTAAACTATTATGAGTTTTTCATTGTGTTTTAGTATGGAATTGATATTAATGTTCCAGTTTTGAAATGGGGAAGCATTTTAAGCTAATGCCTGTGTTTCGTACAGCACAAAGATGGGGTATATGAAGTTGGAAGTTGATGCAACTTTCAAGTTCATATACCTACATCCTCCTGTCAGGTGGAAAGCGAAGCATATATAATAGTAGGTAAGTATAAGATTTGATATAGTATAAGCTTGTTGGAGCTGCAGTTTAGTTGTACATAAGTACTTCTCGTTTAATAGAACATAACCTCAAATATGTCTCATTGTTTTAGTTATCCTAAATTCAAAAAGTTGTCCAGGTAATGGGAATAACTTTGGACAAGTTTACAAAATTGGCTAATAGCATTAGATTCTCACAATATTGTGTTCAGAATGATAGTAGAGTTAAAGATAATGATGATGAAGAATTGTCTGATGATAGTAAATGGTCAAATTCAAGTTCAAAGTATTCAATCTTATCTGAAGTGTATGAACTCTTAGATATTGTAATTGAGGGAAGTGGCCATTTCCACTATGGATGTAGCAATGATCATCATATAACAACAATCACAGATAGTAATCAATTGTGGGAGGCTATTTTTGATCTGGCTGAGCGAAAATGTATTAGGAAAGGTTGAAGTTAGTGTCTTATTCACTCTTTCAGTTACAACATGTCTGTGGACAGGTTTGGACGTGTTTCACATGGTAAAAGTAATGAGATAGATGCTAAGGAATATTCAGAAAATCAGTTAAGTTAACATAAGAAAACAGTTCTAACTAGATCCAACTTTGATAAGGAAAAGGCGGATTTGATTACATCCAAAGAAAGTTTAAAGAAACAATTGGAAGAACTTAAAAAAACAGTTTTGACAATATCAGATTTTAATAAGGAGAAGGCTGAACCAGTGTCATTTGATCATCTCAAATCAAGTTTGAAGATAATTACTGAAGAAGCAAAGACTAGTATTAATAATCTATTAACTTAAGATGAGTACCAAAAAGAAAAGGTTGGATTTGTTAGTTATGATAATCTTAAGACTGGAATTAAGCTATTAGAAGAGAGTATGATAGATTATGTATACAATAATGCCGAATTCAAGCAATATTTATGATGCAATGTACCGATATGCATATTATCTGATAGGAGAATGTGTAATGGCTTCAAGAATATTTGATTGGGCAGAGCTTGAAGGTCGCAGCTTCACATTAGCACATAGTGTGGAGGATTTTTTTCGAAGAATTAGAATGTCTAAACCAGAGATTCCATTCAATAAGGATGATTTTCTAACGCCAGAAGAACATCAATTAAAACATCAGTTTTGAGCAAAATGGTAGATTTGGATGTGGTGGGGGGGATTGAACCGATGAAAATGGGTGGAGATAAAAGGTTGATGACTTGAAGTGGGCAGAAGTAACAGGTCAATGACCCCTGCTGGTGGGAGCCACCAAGGGGTGGGGGCCCTTGGGGAAGGGGGGGTTGTTGGCCTTGGCACTGGTCCCCGGGTCTTGGGGGCAAGGCCACGCCCATATGCTGTTCCTGCAACTATTCACTACACACTCGTCAAACATTTTTAGAACATCAAACTTAACACAAACTAGTTTACAGATTCTTTTTATATTTTTATGATGTATACGAGAAGAATCAATAAATTATTATTAATATTATTATTATTATATTATTATTATTATTATTATTATTATTATTATTATTATTATTATTATTATTATCCCGCAATTTGTTGAACTGTGAGGAACTCAGCGAAACTGTTCAACATTGATGGAAACACAGATATTAAAACAACTTTGGAAAACACACTACCATCAACCTATGAAGAAGTACAGAGGCATTGAGGGAATTGTAAAACAATAGATAGGCAGGAGAGGATCAGACCACGGCAGGGATATGGAAGTTTCCTTCCAGAGAAACCCATGAAATTTTGCACCAGAATCTGGTCAAAATTTGGGACTTGGAAGTCTTTACAATCCACTGGGAAAATGCTTTGATTCATCCTATTCATGAAAAAGGGGATAGAACAATAATCCCTTTAATTGAAATGGAGAAAATTCCCCATAATTACAGAGGAATCTTTCTCCTAGATTGTACCCATAAAATTCTTTCCAGCTTTATTTACAATCGTATCTATGATCAACTGGAGAAAGAACTTGGAGAATATCAGTGTGGATCTCGCCCATGGATAGGTTGCCCAGAACCACGAAACTGATAATATATTGAATATTATAAACAGAGACGAAAGCAGCTTGTGATATCTTATTAACTAAATTCTTTATGATTTTCAAAATTATAATTAATTCTGTCGAATATAATTTTTTAATGTAGGCCTACGTTGTTGTTCATTTTGATAACGTCATTTGAACAAACTTTGAATCTTGTTATCCCACCGAGGCACTCTTGAGTATTCTCAATTATTGACTGTCAGGCAGATAAATATGAAGAATGTACCAATTGTATCCACGTACAAAAACAGGGATTGTATCGTAACCTGGGTAACACATTTACCTTTATACAGGTAGTTTCCAATCAGAATTAATAAAAAAACTAAGATGAAATAACAGCTTTATCCTAACTAACTCACATGCCTACATAAATTCTTTTCCTTTCCTCTTGTATTGCCGTTTGTTCTTTGCTCTTCTTTCTAAATCTGTAACGGTTTTATCAATTTACTTCTCTAAAACTTCTACTTAACAATCTAAAATATCACAGTATAATAGTATTCGTCCCACTCTCAAGTCTAAAGCTGCGTCCACATACTCGTGCTTCCAACCCGCACCGAGCACGCTCCTCCCCCGTACCGCCCACGTACCACCATCGCACAGCAATCGGTCCGCCTCCGCTCTCTACTCGCACCGATCATGAACGTTACGGAAGATGTTAGATCTTCTCGCGTTCCCCGGTCGAACCATTGTTGCTCGCCGGTCGATCATCAATCGCTCTGCTGGAGTGACGTTCGGTCTTGGAGCGGAACGAAAGTCTGTACGCACCTTTAGACTTGTGTCGCTGCAATTTAATAATGTATCGTGTAAGTTCTATTTTGTATAATATTGTTTTGGGCCATCGGTTGGTGGCTGTGTTTGTTATTAAATAATAGATAGTGGACATGCTTGCGATGTAGTCGTCGAGCGATGGCTCAGAATTTTGTATAACGGAATTACAAATTCACAGATTTTTTATTAAACTTACAAATTTTGTATAACCTAGCAATAATATTCTTGGTTGATAATGCAATATATTTTGGTAAATTGATTTTTATTTCTATAGCCTGAAAACAGTTTATGTATGTATTATTGTGTACTGTATATGACAATAAAGACTTATTGAATTGATCTACGCTTGAACTCAGCAATCCACCGAGATTAATTTTTAGTTTGGATTGGATCTCAGCTAACCAATTTCTAGACCCCGGTTATTCCCTGCGATTATTGTCGGTCGGCTACCATAAGCCGCCTATACTGTAAGACTACACTTGAGACGGTGGCTTAGGTCTGATCTTGTAGTGTGTCATTGGACCGATTAATGATTTTTAGACCGTCTGCCCGTCTACCAGCTTTGACCAAAGACCACAGACGGTCTTTGCTTCTCCCACCACTATTTTGGTCGTGTCTTGTAATGTGTAGAGCTGTCTTTAGATGGCAGACTGTTTCAAAATATCAGTAGCTTGTCGATCTTGGTTGAAAACTCAAATTGCTGAAAAATGAAAAAAGAGAAAATGTGATTTCAGATTCGGGTTCAGCGCCCTCAAATTAATAAAACGCTTTGCGAGTACTCAAAAATAATCGGAATTGAGGAATTTTTTCGATTGCGTATAATAATCATAAGATCACCATAAGGTTAGCAGTATTCTTGTTCCACTACAAGTACATAAAGTTTTGTGACACTATCAATATATATTTGTACATGCTTTAATAAATGAAGATTTTTCAATTTAATCCAATTCAATATAAGTAATCAATATTATGCCTTCACAAGTTATCATTTTTTCATCAATTTTTATCATTAATTTCATATAAAATGTTCTAGCCAATTTAAATAGTGAACTGGAATAGTAATATTCATAATTATATTATAATAATAGCATATTGGTTCCTATTTTTCAAGACAAAGGTAACGTTCAGGATTGTAACAGTTACAAGGGTATAAAGCTGATGTCTAACTCAATGAAGGCTTAGGAAAGAGTGATTGAGAGAAGACTAAGACATGAGACGGTGATTAGTAAGGAACAGTTCGGCTTTATGCCTGGAAGAGGAACCACAGATGCGATATTTGCGCTTAGGCAGCTGGTGGAGAAGGCAAGAGAGACACGATTTGAGCTGCACTTGGCTTTTGTGGACTTGGAGAGGGCCTATGATAGGGAATCCAGGCAGGAGCTGTGGCGAAGTATGAGGGGAAGGTTTGTGCCGGAAAAGTATATTCTTCTGGTAGGGGATATGAACAGAGGAGCCATCACACAAGTGAGGACCAGTGTGGGAAGAACTCATGAGTTCCAAGTGCGATTCAGTCTGCACCAAGGTTCCGCACTCAGTCCATACTTGTTTGAGCTAATTATTGATGTCATAGGATCTGAGACTAAGAGGCCAGCGCCATGGTGCATGCTGTTTGCGGAGGACATTGTGCTCTGTTAAGTGACAAGAAACGAGTTGTAAGGAAGATTGGAAACTGGAGAAAAGCTCTTGAAGAAAGAGGCATGAGAATTAGCCGGACAAAGACAGAGTACATGGCATTGGGGAACGATGACGAACTGATTGTGGAACTGGATGGAAGCCAACTTAAATCATCTGTGAGCTTCAAGTACCTGGGTTCAAGTTTGCAAAGGGACGGTGGGCTGGATGCAGAAATACAGCATAGACTGAATTGCGGATGGTTCAACTGGAGAAGAATGAGTGGTGTGATCTGTGATAAGAGAGTGAACTGTAAGATGAAGGGTAAGGTGTACAGATCGGTAGTGAGACCATCTACGTTGTTTGGAACGAACACCTGGCTTGTTTCAAAGAGGCAAGAGAAGAAAATGGAAGTGGCTGAGAGGAGAATGCTAAGATGGATGTGTGGGGTCACAAGAATAGATAGAATTCGTAATGAGGAGATTAGAGGTACAGTTGGGGTGGTACCATTGGGTCGGCGAATGCAGGAGGCCAGGATGAGGTGGTTTGGACATGTACAGAGACGTAAGGAGGACTATGTGGAACGGAGGATGCTGGATTTGGATCTTGGAGGCAGGAGAGGGCGGGGAAGGTGCTGAAAGTGCAGCAAGAGACGGCTGGTCTAAGGTCTGGTCTTGGAGTGTGTAGAGCCGTCCCAGACAGTCTGCTTGTGGCCTTCAGACTTCAACGAACTTGGTCTTGAAGTGTTCAGGCGACTAGGTGTGTAAGTGTGTACGGTTTTCAGAATCAATTGCTGAAGCAATTGATCCCAAAATTTGAAAATGAATTATTTGAATAATCAGCCACTATTCTACAAAAACCTGGTCTATTCATTTGTGAGACAACATCTGGAATAAATTTGGAAATTGAAAATGAATATTTATTCTTTGATGGACCACCTAAATCATTGATTAGGCCTATCTAGCTACCCTGCTTAGGATTTTGAGTTGCTCCATTTGATTTTGTACAATAATAACTGCATTTCGTCTATTTATGTTCATATTTAGAGTACCGGTATGCTTCAGCTCTTCATAAGCATTATTCAATTCCTAGTTAAATTATTGTCTTTTTATTTGTTCGTTTAATTGTATCTCAGCCTTATTTGTTGTATCAGGTCCACGGTTATTGTAGGTCTCATTGATTCATTGGTTATTGGCTGATTTGATGTTACTCACAACTATTCAATGAAACACGTATTACAACAGAAGTTAACATCAGTAACTGTCATAATTAATTATAGGTTGAAACTTTCCATTAAAAATTAGTCAGGTAGTGAGTCAGTGGTGGCTTGTCCAAATATGCCTCAGGCTCAGGTGGTCCATTTGTAGAGTAGCTTGGAGTCTTAATTGTGCAGCTGGTGATAACTTCCATTATCAAACGTCCATATCTATTCGAGTAAGGAACATTTTACAAGACACTTTGAAAACTTTGTCCTCTTCGCAAAACTTGTGAATTTTTGAGGTTCCAGTTCTTGAATGTAATGTGAATGACATCGGATGAGCAGGCTAAAAAATGAAATACTTTTTCAAATATCATTTGAAGTTCATTTAAGTCAGATTTGTGCTCCACATGCCAACATATATTATTACAGTAGCATACATTCTCTTATAATACACTTAAACAGACAGTATTAAATCTTAAGAATTACACACATGTACAACTCTACATAGATACAAAACTTCAACAACCTAGTTCTGATGATCAATAATTTTAGTACACCGAAGAATGATTTAAATTATTGCATTAGGCTACTAATAAAATAATACAGTTAATAACAATCGATAATTTGTCTGCAAAGCTAATTCTATGTTTTCAAAAGTACATGTAAGAGATGGCTGAGTGCGATGGAGCCGAGTCCATTCCTCTCCCCCCTCACAGCTCAGCTGCGGCTGCATTCACAGCTCCTCCTCCTTGCATCCGTCTACGCAGCGCAGGAACATCATCCTCTATTCTCACCAGCAATGACATTTTCTACAAACAAAGATGATCTATTTTATAGAAATCCAGGGTTTGGTTTCTTAATTTCCATAAAATGTAAGCTGCAATTCCAAGAAAACGGCATCAAAAATCACGGAAACGATTTCCTTGAATGTATTTCAAAGCCAGGCAATATTTCTATTACTAGAAATAACTGTGATTGTTTCAGGTACACTAGTTGCACAAAATATGTCACATTAAGAGAACACCGATTCCTAAAGGTACGAATAGAACGAGTTAGTCGCGGTCGATAGTGGCATCGATGGCAACGATGTAAACATTTGGAGTAGATTATATATATATATATATATATATATATATTATATATATATATATATATATATAAAAAATATATATATATCAATAGCGAGCTACCCGTTCTGAATAGTATCCTAAGGGAATGATATGCACTATATGAAAAATTTTGAAGTATATTATATCATAGAGAAACGATAGCATAAGTAGATATCCCATGGCATAGGGTGTTTATGTCGCAACTTTTACTGTTATCTCAAGCCGATAGCCCACTTAGTTCTTTCCCGTGAAGCTTTATGACGCTGGTAGTCTCTCATATTGTGCCGTTCATACACTCTTACCCGGTCAAAACAGTAAAAATCAACAATAATCGACAGTAATCGGCTTGAGATAACAGTAAAAGTTGCGACATAAACGCCCTATACCATGGGATATCTACTTACGCTATTGTTTCTCTATGATTATATTTATCTTTGTTGAGCTCAAATAAAACACAATGACACTGTACCTGATATTTTATCATGACAAATAATATTGAACATAGTTTTTAAGAATTATATGATATTCTACTTTTGTTTCACAGTATAAGCAGAGTCAATATTTTAAATGATTACTCACTAATGACAACTACTTTTGTTTTGCATCGTCACCAAGTAATTGAAAAGAGGCTGAATTTTGAACGTCGGACATATTTCTATATGAAATTGAAATATAAAATAAAAATTAAGCAGAAGACAAATTTTATTAATTTTTTAATGCTAGGCTATTGCTACCAGTCAGTAAAATTCACATTCTATACTCACTGATTGCTACAAATCGACTGATTGTTCATATATATAGTATAGTAAACAACAAACCGTGTTGAAATCTCCTGGTGTCTTCATCCATATCCACATCATGTAACCAGGAATGCAAAGCATGGAAGACAAAGCAGTGAACCAACCGAATGCATGACTCCACCATGGATATTCATAGTCAAGGTATTTTACTGGTTGCCATTGAATCAAGTTGAAGAAAAATACTCCCTGCGAGAATTAACATCAACATTAATACAACTGAGGTGAGTGAGCATATTTTTAAATTTCAAAGTTCAATGTATCATTTTTCATGACAATAGAATTTGCTCCATGAAATGTCATCAAAGCAACAAATTTGAAAAAACGATAAATGATAAATATACAGCCGTGTATATCTCACAATCTCTATATAGGTTGATAGATTCGATATTGTCCACTGCCTCCCTACTCAGAAGGATTTGTAGTTCGTCGAGAATAATTTTAATTCACTTATAATGTATTTTTTATTACTGTTTCTATTATTTTTTAACCAATGTTATTCACTCCTCATTGCCAAGACACGTTTTACGAATAATAATGATAATAATAATCATTATTGACGAGCACCATGGTAAAAACAATTCACACGATAAACGAACATCATGATCAAGCAGGATTATAAGCTGAGAACTTTTCTCTTGCGAAGAAGGTTACTCAATCAATTCAATCTTCAACCTACCTCTGAGTACGCGTTAGATACACCTTTACAAGTTCCACCCAACGAGGGTGGAACATAGTTTGATAATTGAGCACGTGAGCTTCTAAAAGAAGCGTGAAACAATACTCTATACCTGTGGTTCTCACTTCTCAGTACGTCAGCCTATAATATTATGATGTCAGCCTATATAATATGTCAGCCTCAATAATTTCCACTGCATCTCTGGTTTCCGAGTTCGGGATTCAGATAAATTCTAGACTTTAAACTCTGAAGGCTGAAAATTTGCTTTCCGAGTCAGGGCCTTGACGTAGTCTAGGACTTAACTGGACTCTGGAGTTTAGAGAGCACGTTATTCAAATTCAAATTCAAATTCATTTATTGTTAAAAAGAAAACAAACATTAATTTACTCACACACATACATACACGAGCAAAAATAAGAATAAAATGTTCATAATACAATATTACACATACATACATGTACGTTAGACTCTGGAGTTTATAATTTCTCTTTATGAGTGAATGACTTATAAGTCCAGGACAAGAATTAGATTCTCACCTCTTTCCGAGTCAAGGATTTATAAAACAAAAAAATCAAGTCTACTAGAACTTAAAACAGTGCGATCTCATATCTTAGCTAAGGATAGGATTTAAGATTAAGTTCTTCACAAATATTATCAGTTATTGTTTTGAGTCGATGAGTAGGCTAACACTGTCATGGAACACCTAGATTATTCACATTATGATCATTCAGAAGTACCGCGAAAAAGGACGTGGCCTCTTGATCAAACAGTTGATCTTTTTCTCTACATTTTCTTGAATAGAGTTTATAAATTCATTAATTAATTTCTTCAATAGTTCAATGTCGTGCTCTTTGTTCTCAACCTCATGATATTTCATAACAATCTGCTGCGATGATTCTAGTCCTTTTTTCAATGAATATGTTTTTTAACTCTTCAATACTCATATTTTCAACCCAATATCTCACAATAGACATAATCTGAACGCATTGTTATTAATGAGGTCTTTAGAGGGGCGGCAGCGGCAAGGGGTTTGTGGAATCTTCCAGTGTGTTCCGGTCGACAGAGCTGTCGACCAATGGCAAACGCTTCCCAGAACCTTCTGGTAATCAACACAATGGAGGCAGGTGGCTTCTAGATCATTTCCGTGAGTTCAAGTCTTGGTGCAGGGAGCCGTCTACCAATGACAAGCGCGTTCCGGAACCTTCTGGTATTCAACAAACACTGTGATTGGTTGGGCGTGTTCGACAAATCCAGATCCTTCTTGATTATTCTGCTGGCCTTATATAAATGGCGTGTGTTTCACTCGGAGTTGAGTTGAGAATCTCCAGTCGAGGGTTCGCCATTTCTTATCGTGACAGAGACGTGATTAATTGATAATAGAATTTTGTAGTTGTTTATACAGTTATTATTCTTGGTGACAGTTATTCTTATACAGATATTCACATTAGTTAACGTTAATTATAAGTTTATAGTTGTTTCTTGTTTACCTCCGTGTGTTATAGTGTTATATAACACTTAACACACCTCCGTGTGTTATAATCTTATAATCTAATCATTATAATATCTAATCAGTATAAATCAGAATAAATCTAGTGTTTCATTAGAGTAGAAACCCGCAACAGTGTGTTTACAGAACGTGGAGATGAGCACGCTTTAATAAGCTGTCCCCCAATGCCAATAATTAGATGTCTCCTATTGTCAACATTGCAAAAAAAATACTGTAAATTTTCCTCATGCTTATTGCTCCAACTTCTTGACTCAACTATGTCTAGAACTATAAAAATTTGAGTTCCGAACATAAATCCATGACTCAGATAGGCGATTTAGATCCAAGAGCAGATTCAAGTCCTTGGCTCTGTATGTCCTGAACTAATCGTATAAGTCCAGTCTGTAAAATCCAGAGCTCGGAAACCGGCCCTAGAGTCTCACTGAGTCTCACTGCATTTGTTGTACATTGTAAAGTACTGCTACTTTCTTTGTCAACACTATAGCTATCCAATCTCTAGACTAATGAGCTAATTTTTACTATCCTAGCATAATACTTGAGATATGAAACAGCGAATTTCTCATTTCTCACTGCTGTTATTAGAGTTATATGTACATTTATTGACTGCACTGAAAGCTAGATTCCACTCAATAACCGCTCTGCTCTTTCACTGGACACTAATTTAATTGAACCAAGCTCTACACTAATTCAAACGTTCTCTCCTTTTGAGCCTGTGCATCCACCCTCCTTTGTCTAGCAGCTGGATAGCCTCAACGTTTTCGTGTTCGTGGTGTCACTCTTCGTCCCTCTCCGCATGCCTCTGGATCTCGTTGGACACCAAACACCAGGTGAACGTGTGTTTGATGATCGCTATGATGATCTCTATGATGATCGCTGTTCCCGACTTACCATCCACAATGTTTCTCAGCACCTTGTTTTAAAATTGTTGTATGACATTGATGTTGCTTTTTGGTGCACCCTCAAATTAGTATACCATACGTCCATACTGGCTTCAATATCTGCTTGTACAGGAGTATTTCATTTCGGATTGAAAGGATGGAGTTTAATCCGATAAGACAATAAAACTTCTTATTGGTTACTTTATTCCGAGCTCTTCTCTCTTCTTCTTGACATGAGCTTTCCAGCGAAGCTTTGCGTCCAAGGTCATACCTAGATACTTAGCATCATTAGCATATAGTACAATAATTTGATTGTTGATAGTTAATGGTATGGGCAGATCCTTTTTTTGGTGAAATAGATATGAATAGACGTTTCATTCTCCACTTTCCAGTTCGATCTTCAATTCTGTTGAAGGATCCAGAGACAACTGATACAAGTTGTTTTCTTATCTTTTCTCTTAATACAAGTTGTTTTTCTCTTATGCTATATTTTCTCTTTGATGGATCTCTGTGTTATTTCTGTCTACTGCTAATATGGTTGGATTGTATGTAAATGTTGCTGTTGTATTTTTATCAAGGCTGGAAATATTGCTAGTATAGAGTATGTAAAGAACTGGTCCTAGAACACTTACTTGAGGTTCTTCTGTTTTTATTTCCTATAGATCAATATATGAATTTTCATGCCTGACTCCAAAGTACCTCTCAGTCAGATAGGATTGTGATCCTATCTCTGTAAACTGCTTTGGTTGAACTTTTTCCTGTTCAAATAGAAGACCTTCATGGCATACTATATCGAAAGTTTATATCAAGGAAAGCTGTTGAGCAAACGTTTTTTTCTTCTAAGCACTTCTCTATTACATTACTATGCTCCTGGTCTATTGTTCAGTGCTTCACTCTGAAGCCAAATTGGTGATTTGGAATTACGAGCTCCCTCAATTATTATAGATTTCAGCTTGCATAGCACAGGTAACAATGATATTGGCCTACATGATGATACTTCTCTTTACCTGTGCTTCAGTAGCATTAAAACCTCTGTTATTCCCCAGATTCCTGGTACAGATTCTAGTCTGAAAAAGGAATTCAACATGTTTGTTGATTTCACTATTGATTTTCTTGGGAGGTGCTTGAGGATCAAGCCAGCTATAATGTCAAATCAAGTTTTTTATTATTCAGATTTCTTATTACTCTTTGAAACTCTTCAATTGCTCAATTACACCTAACTTTGTCTAATTAGAACCACATTCTAATCTTTTGATCAAATCATTGATAAACCATTTTTTGATTATTGTACAACCGCATGTATTGACCTGACGAATGAACTGAATGGTAGGATGCAGAGATTACTTAATTATGCTGTGAGATACATTCATGATGCTAGACGTGATGAGCATATAACACTCCACTTCATGCAACTGGAATGGCTAAATCTCAAAAATCGAAGGAAATATCTCCTCCTTATTCTTGTCTATAAGATTACAGAAAATTATACGATCGGAAAATAGGAAAGCATGTAGTTACATGCAAAGTAATACTTAGGATATCAACACAGTACAATATATTATTTATTTTAGGGATTCTTCATACAATAATATGAATGAGTTGAAAATATTCATAATCCATGAAAATTTCAATCTTTTAAAGAGAGGGAGTACTCATGATTTGAAAGAGCAAAGCAATACAAAATACAAAACTGTCATAAAGTTCAATATTTTCTTGTATTGATTGGATAATAGTGAGGAGGGAAGGACCAGCTTATCTTCGTTATTCATCCACTCTGTTCACATCGCTCGTCAAACCAGGTCACATCAGTACACTCTTCAGGTCACATCACCGTACATCCATCTTCAATTACTCATCTTTCATCACTACAGTCTGCAGAGAATGGAATGCTCTTCCACTCACATTGTGGTTACTTCGTCTCTTCCCCTGTTAAATTAAATTATTGCATGCACATTTGCTTGGGGTTGATGATGATTCTAGTTTGATGATGATATGGGGTTGATCAGTCCTTATAGCTCAATTCTGATTCATTAGATTCCCCTTCTTTTCATTGTGTATTTTGGATGAATAATTGCATATTTTTCACTTTCCATTCCTTTATTATCATTATTTAATAAATGCATTCAATAATAACATTACTTTGATTTATTCCAATTGAATAGTATATTTTAGTATCTATTTTTTATCCTCAAACTGAGTTTTGTTCCACCTTTAAATGTTTTTATATACATTATACATTTTACCAGATATGAATTCATCTATTTTATTTATTACTGTAGTAGTTCTTTTAGCCTTCTTTGTTCATTTTCAATGATTATTCTTTAAACAATCTATTAAATTTTGTATTTAGTCTTGCACGTATGATTATATATTTGTACGTATGACGTATATTTTTGTATTACAGTTCTATTATTATTATTTATTTTTTATATTAAGTAAACTTTGCTGTACAATGTTTTAATCTACAATGGGTCTTTCTGGACCTAGCAAAAAAAATCAATCAATCAAATCTTCTACTATTAGTTCATTTCTATCTAGTATCCAGTATTGCGAAGACAAGCTGCAAAATATTATTGGTGCCTTCTTCTACTACACTTTTTTGCTCACCCAATTTCGGTTGGTTTTCTTTTGAAACAATTAGGAAAGAAGTTGATTTATTAACTGCACTTTCATTGTTTGGATTGCGGGCTTGTGTATTTTCTGTGATTTTTGGTGGAATATTCTTTATGGTGTTCTTTCGTGAGTCTGTGATAGTTTTTGTTTTATTTTAATTCCTGATTCTTAGGCGATTCGATTGCGACACTACAGCCTCGATAGCTGGCTGTGTGTCATTTTCCGCAATGAATACGTTCCATTTTGACAGACCATCGCTGGGTTTTGAACAGTCCTTTGATGCTTACCTGGACACTTAACACCCCTAGGCTCCTTGTTACAGTATTTCTGTGTGTGGCCGACCATTTTATGCTTGGCATCGTTTGCATTAGGGTATCAGGTTTGCCTTCTTCAGTGCTTCCACTTCCTCTGGACATACACAAGTTGCGCCCAGCGGTCAAATGGGAGTGATACATGGCTCCCTCACACAAGTACACTGTTCACGTAGTGACGTCATCACTGCCAGTCCCATTATTTGTCCCGCTCTTACTCTCTCTCTGTCGAAGAGAAAACGGTATATATGCTTTTCGATAACCATCTGCTGTATAACGACCGTTCCTCCCTATTCTACTTATCCGTTCAACCTAGACCTCCTGCTAAGTTATCAAGAAATAAGACCAGCAGGCTTGCTTCGCTCGCCTGCATTTTTCATTAGATACTTTAATTCTTGATTGAATCGGCGGTTGATTTGAATTGTGTGGCATTCGGTTGAGTAATTTTCTTTTTTTATAAAAAGGAATAAAAATGGAGTGATAAAACACCATGATTAAGAAATCATGATAATTTGTGTGATAGTCTAGTTCTTTCTGTAATTTTCTAAAAAAATATGAAGGAGTGAGACAATTTTTGTTGAACAACGAACTCAATCTGTATAATCGTTCAAATTAATAATTTCTGTTGAGAATCTGATGGATTTATTTGATTGCTCTAGCCGTGTTGCTGAAGAAATTACACCTTCAGGAGTTATTAATATTTTTGTAATTTTATTTTATTTTGAGTGAGCAAACGTTCGTTCAACCAAATGTATTCGTCCAACCACCAACTTCTTATTTATAAGGTATTTGCTTGATAAGCTATCTTCAATATCCTCTTTCTTGGTAAGAATTCAAAGATTCGCTCCTTCAGTCGGGGAAAGTAATGTCGGCTGCTAGTGAGAGCGAAATGGCATCACTCATGATGACGTCACGGACGTTCACTTTGTTATGTTCAATCTGTGAGTGCCCAAACACATTCTAACAGCTGGGTGCAATTTGCAGATTCCCCCTCTTTGCAAACAAGTATATTTTTAAGATCAAAATCTTTTTTATATTCATTTCGGCGCATAATGATACCACAAACATAATCCAACGGTTCTCTCGCCTTCCACTTCAGCTCTTGTTTACTACTTCTGAAACTCTCAATCTCCGCACTTTCAGATCTTCAGTATAATTCCTGTACTACAAGAATGATGAAGCTTTTAACTAGAGCGTGCACTAGGTCGGTGGAGCGGCGCGACACGGCGCAGAGAATTTCTGACCTGAAATTAAATACATGTAATCAAATGTACCTCGTTCACTACGAGCACGGCGCGGCGCGGAGCTCGAAAAGTTTCTGGACTTTTCGGGTCGGAACGGCGTCGCGCCGCGTCGCGCCGCGCTCCTAGTTCACGGAGGTCAGGTCGGAAAATTTCCGCGCTCGGGTAACTCCGTGAGGGCTCGGCTGTTTCCTAGCTCTGCTTCTTTTGAACTTGGCCAGGCTATGTGTTTGGGCAATTTGCCTCAAGGTACCGTGCTATCTCCAATACTATTTCTGCTTTATGTAAATGATCTTTTAAAACTGGAACTAGACTGTGGTAAACTGGTGTCTTTTGCCGATGAAAATGAAAATGAAAATGAAATTTATTCTCCTTTTTCTTATAGCCTACAAACAAAAAATTACAATATTTTATCTTAGAATTAAACTGACAGCAATTGTTTATAGGCGCTGCCAGTATCATATATTATAATTACATATTTCGAATATTATATAGTTGCTATTTCAAAAAATCTAAGCAAAGTATTTTCGGCCATTGCGGTACAAATGTGCATATAATGTGCAAGAACAGCTATAAAAATTTATTTAGAAAAACAAAGCAGAAGCGCAGTGTTGAATTTTGTAATATTAAAACAATACTATAACTTAATAAGAAAAATATGAGCTAAGTGGAAATATAAATCACAAAGTACAAAAAGTTTGGGAATTTATGGAGTATAAATACATGGCATTGTACCGGTAGCTGAAACAGTGTATGATTTTCAGGATAGAATTGAAAAAAAGTTTTCTATATCTTGATATTGGAATAGCCAGTCTTTAATTATTGTTGAGAATTCTTTCCAAGTTCTAGTTCTTCTACCAGCATGTGGTATAGCGTTGAAGAGTTTTGGGCCTAGGTATACAAAAGATTTAGAAAAGAAGCTAAAATTTATTCTTGGTAGTCTTGATACCAGGTCAAGTCTTCTTCTTTCAGAAAAGCTGGGCCTGAAAAATCCATCGTTTCCACTTCGCATAAAGAAAATTCTTAAGACTTTGAAAACAAAAAGATGGCGAATTGGGAGAATACGTAATCTCTTGTATAAAGGAAACGAATTCTCTCTTCGATTTTTGAATAGTATTAGTCTGATGAAATGTTTTTGCAATTTGTGTAGTGGACTAAAGTGCACTTTTGCAGCTCCACCCCAACATACAATGCCGTATTCTAATTTTGAATTTATTGAGGCATAATATACTGTGCGTAGTGTGTTTGTATCACACAGCTCTCTCAAGTGATAGAATTTACAAAGATAGGTATTGATACTTTTCTTGAGATTAGATATATGTGTTTTCCAATTTAAGGCTGAATCAATAAAAATACCAAGGTATTTAATCTCTTCGACCTGCTCTATAGGAGGACATTGGCATAATAAGTCATATGTGCAGCTATTTAGATGGAAAATAATAGGTTGATTGTGAATTTTTGGTGCGCGCAAAGAGAAATTAATAAATTTGGTTTTTTCGACATTGATTGCTAATCTATTTCTAAGATACCATTGTTGAAGAAATTTACAGTCATGGTTTACTCTATTGTACAGTTCCTCCCATGATTTCCCTGAACTAACTAATACCGTGTCATCTGCATAACAAAATATTTTTCCATTTAAATTGGCATCACATAGGTCGTTTACAAAAATTATAAAGAGAATAGCTGAAAGAACTGATCCCTGTGGAAGTCCTGAAGTTACTGTTGAAAAAGAACTACAGGTATTATTAATTTTTGTACATTGAACTCTATCATTTAAAAAAGATTTAAACCATTGTAGGGCCACGCCCCTTACCCCTGTAGATTCTAACTCATTTAATAGAAGACCATGCTCAACCGTATCAAAAGCTTTTTTTACGTCTAAAAATAAAGCATTTACATTCAACCCATCGTTTACATTATTATATATAATTCTCATAAAGTCGACTAGTGCACGCTCAGTATCAAAACCTTCACGGAAGCCGTATTGGTTTTTACTAAAAAATTCATATCTATTCAGGAATTTCAATAATCTTGTTTTCATCAGTTTCTCTAATATTTTAGAAAAGATGGAGAGCAGCGCTATGGGTCTATAATTATTCAATAGTAATTTATCTCCACCTTTGAAAACTGGTACCACCACTGCTCTTTTCAATACTTGTGGGAATACTCCTTGCGACAAACTAGCATTACACAGGTAACATAAAATAGGCAGTATAATGTGTTTCAAAATATCGCTTGTGAGTGAGTCATATCCTGTCGATCTTTTTGAGGGCATTAATCTAATCAGTTGGAGAATTTCTTCTTCCGTAGCAGGGTGTAAGAAGATAGAATTTTCAGAGATATTGTATTTAAAAACCCTATTGTAATCTTCTGGTGAGAATTGATGATTCGGGTTTATATTCCTAGGTAGGTCATCCCTGACATTATTGGGAACACTTATAAAATATTCATTAAACTCCTTGGCAATAGTCGGTGAATCAGTAACAACAGTATTGTTATTCATTGTATAGATACTTTCAAAAGTTTTATTCTTTCTTTTTCTACCTGTTATATCATTGATTATTCCCCACTGAGCAGCTTTGTTATTATGATTTTTCTCAAATAATTGACTGTAGTAGTTTATCTTTGTAGTTTTTATGTCGTCAGCTAACTTGAGTTTAAAGGCGTTAAAATAATTTTTTAGTTGCAAATCGAAAGGACGATTTTTAACTTTGTGGTATAGTTTATTTCTTTTTAGCAATCGCCTATGAATATTACTCGTTATCCAAGGACTAATATTTTTTGCTCTAGTTAAAGAATTGACATGCGTAGTGACCACAGAACCACTCCTACATTCCTCTATGATTTTTAAGAATTCATTCCAAGCACTATCAACACTTGGTGCATTGTAAACTATTGACCAGCCACAAATATTTAATTTATCATTGAATTTCATAAAGCATATTTTTTCATTTACCACTAACTGATCTCCATTTCTATCTTGCTGAGTACTATCTCTTATCTTTGATTTTTTAAACATGACGCCTAAAGTGCTGTGATCAGTAATGTCGGTTGTGAACAATGCACTTTGATACTCTAAAAGTGGACTGGATCTTACAAAGAGGTGATCAAGGCATGTTAACGATGCAGGTCTAGTTATTTCTCTTATACAACATGTATAACCCAATGAAGCTAGCAGATTCAAGTAATCATTTACATCATCGTTATCAACGAGAGTGTTCAGGTTTATATCTCCACAGAAAACTGAATTAATGCTGGAATGTTGTTCAAGCCAACTCTTGAGTTCATTTATGAATATACTTGGTGTGCTATTATGGTGCCGATAAGCGGCAAGAAGAACTATACAAAAATTTTCAAATTTAAAATTGAAATGACACAGCTATAATTTTTTCGCAAAAAAACTGGGAAGATGCTTTCAGGGTTGCTGAAGGTGAAATGTCTAAAATTCAAAAATGGCTTGAACTAAATACATTGAGCTAGAATGTACAGAAAACTAAATATATTTCATTTTCAGCAAATGCAGCTGGAAAGCCTGATAGAAACTTAAAAATAAGACTTCACTTAAAGTGCACAAACAAGGACCTCTGCAGTTGTCCAAGTATTGTAAATGTATGTAATTTAAAGTATTTAGGAATAATTATTGATGAATGCTTGAAGTGGCAGCCCCATACTGCTTTTATAACTAAAAAACTCAAATAAATTTCATATAAATTTCACCAAATAAATAAAATATTAGAACTGAAAGATTTAAAAACCGTGTATTTTGCATTGGTGCAATCCATTTTGGAATATGGGATAGTAATCTGGGGTGGAGCTTTTGACACTCATGTGAATAATTTATTCATCACCCTAAAATATATTATTAAAACAATATTAAATAAACATAGACTTTATTCAACTAATCTATTATTTCACGAATTCAACGTTTTGACTTTGAGACAACTCTACTTGAAAAATTTAACAAAATATATTATTAAGTATAAAGACAATTTTTTTATGATAAATGAATCTCATTACAATTTTAGACCAAATACTATCAATAAATACGAAGTTTATTATGCAAAATTTACACTAGTTAAGAGACAGTTGATATATTTAAGCAGCAAGTTTATAAATATATTACCTTTTAATTTAACACATATAACTAGACATACCAGAAATGATATAAAAATTGGATAAATGCCTTCCGGAGATCAAGGAAAACCGCCGAGACCCTGTTTTTTTGCTCCCAGTTCTCTGTAATTAAGTGGATGAAATTTGCTATAGCTGTATCTGCTGATTTATCTTCCCTGAATCCATGTTGATATTGGTGAATCTTTTTAGTTCTTTCAAGAAAGTTTAATATTTGTAGGTATATAGCTTTTTCTAAGTATTTAGATGGCGTTTGCAGATTTGATATCGGTCGGTAGTTCTCAATGACAGTTTTACAGTTCTTCTTATGTTTTGGATGGACAAGTGATATCTCCATGCTGTCGGGCACTATTGGTTCTCTTATTGAGAAGTTAATTATTTGTAGGATTGGGTAGGCAATTTCCTTTCGACAATGGTACAGCAGTTACCTTGAGATTCCATCTATACCTGCTGAGTACTTGTGTTTTGTTTTTGCGAAAATTTCAAGCATGTCCTTCTCTGTCACTCTCTTGTATGCCTCCAGCAATTCCTCATCATTCTGTTCCAATTCACAATTAGCAGTGCTTGATGTCTGACGGTCTGTCTGCTCTATATTCAAGGGATAATTATTGAAGACTTCCAATAGGTTGTGGGGATTTTTTTCTAAATTGCAATTTATCCTCAGACATACTCCCTCGTCCTCATCATCATTCTTCCTCTTCTTTCTCTCTTCATTTATCACCCGCCATGTCTCCTTTGTCTGGTTAGTTGACCGCTTTATTAACTCTGCTATATGTCTTTTCCTTCCATTTTTGACTTCACAATTTCTTCAGATAGGAATATTTATCCTTGAGATCCTGCTCTCCAGTCAGCATGTATATGGTTTCAGCATCAAGAAGCCTCTGTCTCAACTTTTCAATTGTTTCTGTTATTTTGAATTGGTTTTTTCTCAGGGTGCAAAGTTTTTTATCTTTAAACAGGCAGATGCAATTCAGATGATACTGCATTGTTTTGATAAAAACATTGTACTTATCATTCACAGATCTTGTATTTGTCAGTTCACTCCAACTCTCTCTTCGCAGACGTAGTCTAATTAGTTACATATTTTGAGTGTTCAGTTGTCTTATCTTTATCATATGAGGCGTCTGGAGATTCACGGCTGTGTCCAAAATGCATCATAATCCTTTGTGATCTGATATTTCATTATCTATAATCCTGACTGTAGGCCTGTTCATGCTTGTAATGCAGTAATCTATGCTAGTTTCTGTGTCTATAGTTTTTCGAGTTGGTGGAAGCTGTACAATATCTAAACTATACTGTGCCAAGATTTTCTTTAGTTTTCTCAAATTTGGAGAATCTTTTAGATAGTTTATATTTAAATCCCCCATTATTGCAATATTCTCGTTTTTTGTCATAATGCTAGTCAAAAACTTGTCCATATATATATTCTAAAAATTCCAGGGTTTCCCCGATGTCAGTCTGTAGATGCATACTATTGTAAGCCCTTGAGATTTGGTTTTAAATTTCAGTGCAGCTATTTCACATGTCAATTCCATGGAAGATGATTCTGTGTCTATTATTTCAAGGTTGAAGTCCATCATGTTGCGTGAGTATATAGCTGTGCCACCCCAGATATGTTGCCTCCTTGAGAATTCTGATTGTAAAGTGTAACCTGGTATATTAGTAGTTTCCAATTTATTCTTGTTGAGTCCGTGTTCTGCTATCAATAGGAAGTGAGGTCTTATTTTGTCCAATTCAATTACCAGCTGATCTATTTTTTTCTGAAGGCCTCTTTGTATGTTTAGGAGAAACATCTTCAACTTTCTGTTTTCTGGTTCGTTTGGGTTTCTGTTTGTGCTCAATGCCTGTTATTTGTTTAATACTTTCGATGTGTAAGGCTGTTTGCAGGAGTTGAGAAGTTTTTTGGAATGTTGCTCTCTGTTCTAAGGTTTTGTTTTAATTTGAAATTAAAAATTACTCTTCAAATATTAACTTACTCTGTCGCTTCAACATCTTAAATATGCTTATATGAATCCCAATAAATTATACATTATTTCGATACAGAGTTTCAAAAGAAAATGAATTGCAGGAGCCGCACATTGATATATCAAGCCATATCATTTTGTAGATGGAAAATTTGTAAATTATGCACTATAATGGATTATAACTCGCTCAAGAACTGTTGTGTTGTAATCTTTGAGAACCGCAACTTTCAATGATACAGAGTTGATGAAAATTCTGAAAAAAGATGAATACTTCTCTTACAAAAGGATAATTTAACATTAGGTTTTATTGGGGATCCTATTTGAAACGAAAAATCTCTCTTCAAATATTAACTTACTCTGTCACTTCAACATCTTAAATAATTATGCTTATATGAATACAAATTCATTATACATTTTTTCGATACATAGTTTCAAAAGAAAATAAATGACAGAAACCGCACATTGATATTATGAAGCCACATCATTTTTTAGATGTAAAAGTTGTGAATATGTTGTACATTA
The DNA here is from genome assembly GCF_014356525.2 of Nilaparvata lugens. Taxonomy (NCBI): domain Eukaryota; kingdom Metazoa; phylum Arthropoda; class Insecta; order Hemiptera; family Delphacidae; genus Nilaparvata; species Nilaparvata lugens. The sequence continues at coordinate 35,654,757 of NC_052518.1, forward strand.
ACCAGCTGAAATCATGTGTCAGAGCAAGTGATAGCTCTTAAATTGCCTCAGCTGATGTTATGAATGAATAAAACTGTAGTATAATTTATTGCATGCAATAAATTCTTCAGATGACTAAATGATAAATTCATAAATTTTTTTTCTTATAAACTCTCAATGTTAATGTTAAAGTACTTTGCCGCACTCTAAATTTGCAACATAACAACACAAAATAGTTAACACGCTTTATGATGGTAGAGTGCGGCAAAGTAAAAGAAATGTTAGTAAACCTGAATATGTTGCTGGCTGGAATTTTTTGTAAAACAGCTGATTATTACCGCGAGATATTGGATAATGAACAGTAAATAAACAAGAAGTTCTAATAGTATTCAATATCAGTATTTTATTTCTATTCAAGTTATCATGAACGATTTTTTATGTGTGAGACGATTTTTATGTGCCTATATTTTTAACTGGAATACATTGGAAACATTTATCGACCATTTTTATGATCAAGGAATCAAGTATTTTTATATCTTTATTTACTTTTGTGGTTAGGTTACTCGTGTTAGTGATACTAAAGCTGTGATTGTTATATTTTCAAAACAATAATGTATCCATTACGTTTGAAACATAAATATTTACACTTCAAAAAAAGTTATTCAGTTCTTCAACTCCCCGTAAAATCTCTACTCACATTTTCGTAGAACAACTTCAATGAATGCCGTTGATGAATTAGAAACAAAATACAGAATAGATGTTATTGAATACCGTAAACAAAAACACTGGATTCACAATATACTGTTTACTCGACAGTGACTTGAATGATTGAAGTTCAGCATTTCAGGTAAATGTAATGTCTATATAATATAATTTAATCACGTTTTAAATAATGCAGTAAAACCTTAATTATACGTTTCATGCGGCTACTGGTCGCTTGGCCAGAAAAGCAGAAAGGCCAAATCGACACGTTTACTAATGTATTTACAAGAAAAAACAAGCTGAAACTATATTTTCACACTAATTGTGTATAATATATCATTCAGACTCAAACTTGAGGATATTTGGAACTGGAATAAATAGTAGGCCTACACATGAAAATTTCATAGAATGGTCAGGTTAGACTTGAGTCTGTCCTGAGGACTGATCAGTAGCCTAGTCCTTACTTAATCAGTCCTGGGCATATTAGCTTATTTATTTATTTACATTAATAGAAAAATTGAAACATAAGCTTACAGCTTTGATCGCATAGACAAATTAATCAATAAAACAAATTAATGGGCACCGTATAAGTATAAGCAGAGTTTTGCTGCAAAACTTTTGTGTTTTTGGATAGGAGAATATTAAACTGTTAGTCACAGGTGAAGTATAACGTTTGTGAGGCTCATTGATGGCTCAAAAACATATCCCGACAAGTGATATGGCCATTTCTCCACTTGCTGATGACTTCTTGTAGATAAAGTATTATTATAATTGAATCTCATAAAACTTTATAATGTTCATTCTATTGTCATTTAAACTGAATTTGGAACAATTATGTTGTGGAATGGTTGCAATATTTATTATCAGCATTAAAAATACTAAAGATTTACACAAACAAACATTTCATTTGGTATAGGACATGTTCACCGTCTATTACTGACTTTTCACTTTCTATGGTAACTGTAGGAAAAATTTAATGTGCAATACGTGCTCAAAGTTTCTTTGCTGCACTCAAGAAACCATCATTCCGCACTCGCCTACGGCTCGTGCGTGAACGTTTCTTTCAGTGCAGCAAAGTGGCACTTTGCGCACTAGTTGCACAAATAACTATTCCAAGTTACTTTGGACTCAGGTTTCAATGAATTTCAATCAAATTGCATTTCTCAAACATTTGTGCTTCGATTCTAACTCACTTTTTACAAATTTGAGTTGTGCTCCAAGTTCTTCACATAAAATTGACTCACTATTGCATCATTTTGAACTGTGACTTTGCTGTGTCATAGCTGGTTACCACATAAAGGGTCACATTGTTGCCGCTATTCGTCCCTTGGAACGACTTCATCATCTTGGATCCTCACTCAACTCCATGTTTCTCTTGGTTCGTGAGAGCATTTGCTCCTCCAGTGGTCCTGCCACTGCTGCAGTTTCCCATCGACATGTCCTGGCCCGGTCATGTCCTATCTCTTGGCACTTTGAAGCTGCTAACTTTACATTGAGCTGAGTATTTTGTATTGAGTTTACTTTTTTCTTTTTACATACATGTATTGCCTACTGTTTTTGATTTTCAAAATAGTTAACCTAAAAATCAGATTTTATTGACCATTTATTCAAAGGTCAACTACATTGTGTCACTTTGAAATTTAGCGACTTTTCTCTCATTGCCATTCACTGGTTTAAACTTGAATTCTCATGTATTTTGTACACCAAATTTGTGTGAATCTATTCGATTATCTTTTATTCTAGTAAAAGCTATTACAATTTGACTTATGATTACAATCATCAGCTTCAATTATTTATTTATTTATTTATTTATTTATTTCATTAAAATAATACATTGAAAGGAGAGAAAAAACAGACGTTGGTCCAAAACTTCTTCTACTCCAATTTTGATTAAAATGTCCAAATTCAGGTTAGGTTTCTTTTCACACACTTTTCACTTAATACAATTTTCACTCAGAAACAGCATAATAGAGAATTTTGAATTTAGAAGTTTTACAGAAGAAATAAATACAGAAAATCCATTAAAATAATCATTCTAAAACTTGATCATTGTGATACAAGTTATTCTAACTGGTTATCGGCAAAATTGTAATACTTTTATCAAGCATTTGAATGTAAATAAATAGCCATTTCGAATTTTGTTCTTAGTTCCATTCTCTTGTTTGGATTTGTAAGAATCTTTTCATCATGAACGTTAACATTTAGTATTTTCAAGCCTTTTTTTCTTTCTGGTTAATCAATCCAATTATACCAGCCTCAATAAATTTGTTCTTAAGTCTATTCTCCAATCTGGATTCACAAGAATCTTTGTAATTTTTTGCTAATCTTTAGTATCTTGGAGTTATACATTTTTCATTTTGATAATTCTTCAAATAATTATCAACCTCAATATTCAAATATTACATATTATTCAATTTTGAAGATTATTTCAAGTTTTACTATTAGATGTGATTCAATTTTATTTTCATCAACTGCACTATAGGCTAAGTCATTTTCAAGATTGTATTATCAGTATTGTATTTCTCGTTAAAATTGCATTCCTGTAACATCACTTATATCAAATTTTATTGGAAGATTTTCACACTCAATTTTTTTCTAATATTTTCTAATACTATAGTTCTTATCTATTTTATTTGGAATTTTGCTTACTTTCAACTACATCTCAGAAGTATTAAGAAATTTTAGCATCACATTGATATAGTGATTGCCCACATTTGAAACATCACAAGTATTTATTAAAATTGAATATCATCAATTGGATTATTATTGTCAATCATTCTTGACCCAGTATATGTTTACTTGCACTTCTGGAACTTTTGTATGTTCAAATTTTATTTTGCACCAATCTTTGATTTATCGAAATACATACTTATATGATTAAAAACCTATTGTTCTCATTTGGTATTGACCTTTCCTATTATTCATATATTAATTAATTTCCCCTAAGCTATCTAGTAGCTACCAGTAACTCCAATGATCATTTTGCATTTAACTTCTGATCAATTTTGGATGTACAACAATCATTTAAAACTCTATGTGTGATTGGGTTAGATTCAGAAATAACACTCTTAGTTGTTTCATTAATTTATTACCAGAGTCCACTGCTCTTTTCATCCAGATCAATTCATACAGACTCGTTTGTGAGTTCTGGCGATAAAGAACTATGCTTCCTTTCCTTGGTGGCTCACTTACTACGAGTTCTTATCCATTCAGTTTCTTTAGCCAATCCTTCTTAATTTGTCGAGTAGTTATTGGCTGCTGAGCTGATAGGCTCCTCGTGATACGCATACCTTGTTTCCTCTCTGAAAACACTGCATCAACTGAGTCTGATCGTTAACTTGGCAACCGCGCTTTTTTCTATGACTCTAATCATCACTGTTATTGGCTGATCTGGATCTCATCTCTCTTCATTTCCCTGCTCCGCATATCCCACCAAGTCGGAGGTTGTTCTCAATACTGTACTAACGCAATTATTATAAACTATACGGAGTTCTAACGCAATACTGTAATACTTCTCATTTACAATGCAAATGACATCAATGTAGTATCATTGGTAGATAAAATAATAAGGTAGTCCTTGTGCTATTTTCTTCCAAATTTGTAGGTGACAAAGTCCAAGATAAGGTTAAAATTTCACATGTACAATTTTTATGAAATTTGAGTCCAAAATAAACAAGAAAACTATACATTTTGAATTGATAAATTGATTAGAAATATTCATTCCACTCAATTACCACTTGCAACGAATAATATTGAGTTATTATGAAAATTTGGAATAATTATTTTTTCCAACTTGAAATCATTATTTGATGTAATGATAACTTGTAAGCTATTTACAAGTTGGTTTTGAAATTGTGAGTTATAAATCTCTCTGAAAAATACCCAAATTCATTCGAGTACTGGAGTGTGGAAGTATTGAAGTGTGGGCAACTTAGAATTTGCTTCATTCCACTCAATGTCCTATCTATTTACAAATAGCATACTCTTCTGGAATCAACTGGCTTTAAAGCTTACAACGCTCTCCGATTTGGAAATACGGAATACAATCTTCGATGACGTGACTCTCAAGTCTCAACTAAGGTGATTGAATTTATTATAGTTACAATTTTTCAACAGTCGAAAGTGACACTGATGAGTAGTAGTGTAATTATATTCATTCATTTCAAATTTCAAACATCTTTCATTGAAACAATTTGCCATTTTTCATTCTCTTATATTGTTCGAAATTGTGAATTTGATGATTGTGAGTAATTTTAGCTCCTTAGGCCTAATGTCTCACTGACTGTTCTATGAACAGTTATTATTTCCCTCCTTCATATCTGATATTTAGAATTTTATTCTGACAAGGAATAGCAGGAAAATACAATGAATTGATTAAGTATTATTTTTATGAGACTTACTAAGCAGATGACAGGTGTAGTGAAGACCCAGCATACTTTCCATCCAGCCCATGGGTAATATCCAATCATCTCTTTTATCCCATCATAGAATCTGTTGACTCCAAAAGCCCAGGATACAGCAATGCACTCGAAAAATATCAGGAATAACAAGCAGAAACCACTCACAGCGTAAGAATCCAGTATTTGGAACACATACATTCCGCCCTGTAAAGTTAAACGAAAATTAACTCAAAGTAAATTATCATTCAATATGTATTTTCAATGCGAAAATAAAATTTCAATATTAAAAAACTATCTATCATTTCTATTCTTTTCAGTAATCCACTTAATTGGTATCCTTTCCTCATTTATTGAACAATACTTTAGGGTACATTGAAGAGAAAAGATCAGGCATAAACTCGAAATTTCTTCTTTTTCTTAATTTAGTTGAATAAATATCATTCAAACCAGATGAAACTATGTAAGATTTTAATTCAGTGTAGAATTTGATAACTAGATACTCTTGAATCAATCAATCATCTATGAATATTTATATTCAATAATGTTATAGTATCAACTATGAATCTCTTGACTTCACACTAGTGAGATTAATTTAAGAATCGTCAATCCTGCTGCATCAATGAAGGGAATTTATGATATTCAAAACTATCAAAAATTGTTAAAAAAATCATATCAGTAGCGCTATTTTACCAAACTGTTAGGGGAGGGCAAACACCAGGGGGTATGAGGGGTTATGAAGTACCTACTAAGGGTCCGAGTTTTTTCCCCCAAGAATATTACGTCCAAAGATGTAGTTATATGCTTCATTATTCCTGTTGTCCTTGATGCTTCAATACAAAAATATGATTAATCATTAACAAGAGTAGTTTATTAATTTATCATTGAATATTCATCGTAAATAAACAAAGCGGCCCAAAAATGAGGTATACAGTTATACAGAGTTGGTGAGAATTAGGAAACAGCTAAACTGATTGTCCGATTGTGTCTTCTTCTGCTTCCACTGTAGTACGTTGCAACTTGCTAATTTCTCTAATAACTCACTGGTTTTACCCTAATTATTGTACACACTCTATCTAAGCTTCAGTAATAATTTCTTGGCTATTAAGCTAGAATGTTCATACTGTGGAAGAAATTATACTACTGCTGATCTAATTTAATTAATGAAAGTATCGGATTTCAATGTTTCACATAGATAGGCCCCCATTTTCATTATCAATTTTTCCGATCTTTTCAGAAGGGGAGGCTGCCACCTATAAATGGCATCTCTGAATGGAACTATTATGGGAAATAATTAATTTGTGACTGATATCATATTGAACACAAACACAAATGAAACAACTTGGGAAATCATTAGTCTATTGTCTCGACTAGAATACAATGCAGAATATTTTTTATATTATTCCTTTCGAATAATTGCAATTTACCTTTGAAATAATCTAGTAATCATATCTTAATAGTTATATTACCTTCGATATACATGTGAAACCAGCTAGATACGATAAGATGCATACTATTCCTATGAAAACCTCCTTACGTCTTCTCAGTAAATGTGGGTATTCATCCACCATAGCTGTTATGAAGCCCTCCATTGTACAAAACTGTAAAAACGAGTAATAATCGAGCACAGATCAATATTGATTGTTAATGAAAATCTAGAAAGGAAATAATCAACCAGCACAATGGAATAACGTAATGTGTTTCTTTCATATGAATCAGTATTCATAATAATATGTTCATCTACGACCATGTTATAATTTGAACATTACAACATCACAATCAATCCCATAAGAGCTACCTTTTCGTAATGGATTTTCAAAAGTATAATATTCAAATCATGCAACTGTTTCTACATTACAGTACGACGTCATAATGCAAGATTTCCCAGGAACAGTGTCGAAGAACTGATTGCTGAACTAGAATTAGCTGATCGGATCAATAATATAATCTTTTCAGTTCTAAGCTACAAGTCAGTAATATCTTCATCTAAATCTACTTCAATCTATTCTCATCTCTATAATATATGATAATCTATCATGTTTGATGACAATTGATCTTTATAATCTATAATAAGCTATCAAGTTTAAGAAGAAAATGATATCACTTAGGAGGCCTTAGGCCTCAGGCCTTACTATATGAACGGGATTTTTCAGCGAACTGATACTCTGTTTCAGTGAGTTGATACTCTATAATGAGCTACAGCAATCGCAAAGTAGTATACAGTTATCATGTTTAGGTGTCTTGGATACAATTAACAGTTTATTCAATCTGTGACACAAAATGGAGGAAAGATAAAACCGCAATCTAATAGACTCCTGACAGGCTGTGTATCTTGGCGCAGTAATAAATAGCTCGGTTGGTAGGATTACATGACTTAATTATATCTTGGGCAAGTTCTTGAAGATAGAAACAGACCCTAATAATTATATTGTAGGGTACCTCAAGATGTCTGAACAACTTGAAGCGCTTCTAGTCATTAATAGGGAGACTTCAATTTGAGTGAAGTAACAGATAGTAGGTAATTTCAATCTTTCTGCTGACTCAAGTAGAGCCGGATGTATTTTTGAAACAATGCCTCTTCCAAATTTACGTTCTTTCAATGATGTGCTTATGCTTAATGTGCTTAATACAAATGGAAGAACCCTTGATCTGATATTAAGTGGTATCCCTGTTGAAGTAACGATCCTATTCTTACGGAAAATAGTCATCATCCCGCACTTTTCTTTTAAGTAGAAATGTCTTGAATGCATTTCCCCGCCACTGAAATTTCCTATTATAACTTCAAAAAATCCAATAATCTTTATCTAACATTGAACAATTCAGATTGGGAGAAATTATATTTCATTGATGACGTAGATGAGGCTGTTGATTATTATTATTATGATTTATTTCACAATGCTATGAATTGGTGGATCCCCAAGGTAGAGAAGAAGAGCTGCGCGAAATATCCTTGTTGGTTCAATAGTGATATAATCAAAAATTAAAAATTGAAGAATAAATTAATTTTCAAGATATTATGTAGAAAGATCTCAGGAAGTTAGGACCACTTTGAAAATGCTGATAGTTGTAGCTTATCATACAAAATGATGTTAAGACTAATTTAAGACCTTTTTGGAACTACATAAAAAACAACTTACTTACTTAATCAATCCTCTTTTACCGTTAGATGTCGAGGTTTACGAGAGCCCTTCATCTTTATCTTTCCTGCGCCTTCCTTCTCACTCCTCTCCACTACATGCCTCTCTCTTCCGCCATCTTTCGAACACCATCCTCCCATCTCTTCCTCGGTCTTCCTCTCCCCCTAGCACCCACAACCTTGCAATCTCAGACCCTCCTTGGCAGTCTGTCAGTCGGCATCCTCACCACATGTCCCAGCCACCTCAACTGTGCGGCTTCAATCGTTTGCTTCAGAGGTTTGGAATTCAGGCTGTTTTTGATGTTTTTGTTTCCTTATCCAATCCCTTCTTGTTTTCCCCGCTACCCTCCCCAAGTATCTCATCTCTTGTGCCTCCAGTTGACTCTGGCTTCTTTCAGAGAGCGTCCATGTTTCGCAAGAGTAGGTTGGGATTGGAACATATGTAGATCTGAAAATCCCTAATTTGGTAGTCTGGCTCACCTCCCTTTTGCTCAGGAACTTTCTAGATAATGCCCAGTACAACCTTCCTGCCGCTGCTGCTCTATTGCTTATTTCGTTTTTCATCCTTCCATCACAAGCAATAGTAGCTCCGAAGTACTTGAATGACTCCACTTGCTCCAACTGTCTTTCCCCGATGAATATCTTCAACTGCCTCTGATCTTTTGCTACATGCATCACTTTTGTCTCATCCAGATTCATTTGCATGTTCTATTTCAGCAGCTATTCCTGCCATATTTGTAAGTTGTTACTAAGACTCTCTCCAGACTTAGCCAAGAGGACGAGATCATCAGCAAAAGCAAGCTCCGATGCAATTACCCTTTCCATTCGCCAATTGCCCACAAAAAACTTCCTTTGCCTCTGGTTGCAGGTCTTCATAACGCAATCTAATAGCACATTGAACAGATAGGGAGAGAGGACATCTCCCTGTCTCAAACCCATCCTCATCCTGAATTCCCCCGACACTAAGTTTCCCAGCCTTACACAACCTCTGCAATTTTTATAGAAACTTTTTATGCCTTCTATGAGATTCCTTGATACTTCTCTGCCTTCTAGCTCCTCCCACAAACCAGCCCATGGTACCATATCGAATGCTTTGACCAAGTCTATGAATGCTAGGTACATTTCATTCCCATACTCCAAGTTTTTCTCTATAACTTGTCTGAGCGTGAAGATCAAATCCTGTGTACTTCTTTGAGGTCGGAACCCACATTGTGCCTCATCCAGTTGATGTTCCACTTGTTCCTGTAGCCGATTCTGCAAGATACGAGAGTAGATCTTCCCTGGAACACTGAGAAGTGAGATGCCTCTATGGTTTTTACACTCTCTATTATCACCACTTTTAAAAATGGGTATTATTATTCCCAACTCCCAATCTTTTGGAATCTTCTTGTACTTCCAGGCAAGCCTCAGCACCCTCAGTAGTAGCTTCTCTCCATACCACAGTATACATACAGTATGGAAACTTGGCTAGTACCCTGACGCAAAAATCCGCCATCTTGTTAGGAAGCGCCGCATTGTAATAGTATTGATGGTAGGTTCGGATCACTTTAATGATCCGGATCTATTGATCTCGTTCACTGCCACGAGCCAATCAGAAGAGCAGGATTGGAACTTCCCAAGGTCACGTGACGTATCTAGTATTTGCGTCATGTAAAAAGCATTGGTTGGATAGGCGTTTGACTACAAGTTTCCATTCTGTACCTATTCTGTGTCCATACACCCCCATGTACTTGACCATCTCAGGTGTAATCTCATCATGCCCAGCTGCTTTTCCAACCTTCATTTTGTTAATTGCTGCCCTCATCTCTTCCTGCCTTATATCCTCTTCCACCAGCATCACTTCTGGGTGAGTGATCTACCTCTACCTGTGAGTGATCAGGGGTACCTCTCACTTCCCCCTCCAACAGCTCACTCCATCTACTCATAATTTCTTCATCTTTAGTCAGTAGGGTTCCTTCCTTACTTTTTATATACTTCAGAGGACAAGGTTTCTCAGTTATCATACTTTTCAGGATTTTGTAGAACAGTTTCTGATTTCCACCAAAATCTGACTCCATCTTTCTTCCAAACTCCTACCAGCTCATTTCCTTAGCTCTTTCCACAACATTTTTGGCTATTGCTCTCTGCTCCTTATACGAGTTGTAGTCCTCCCGCAGTTCTATTTTTTATTGTTAATCTTAGTGAAAGTTGTAAGAACGTTCAATAATTATTCAGGTGTCGAACTATTTCTAATGTAATACTTATATTTATCTTACTTTGTATTTTGTTCTTGTTTTATTAATTGTATAACATGCTTTGTATTTTCTTTGTTCTATTGTGCAATGGGTCTCTTCAGACCTTGCACACGAAATAAATAATCAATCAATCAATCAATCAATCAATCTTTGACCGCAAGTATTTGCTACAAAGTTTCTTCTTCTTCTGAACCTCTATTTTAACCTCAATGGTCCATCACGACATTTTCCTCTGCAGAGAGCCGACCCTCATTCTACCACATACTGTTTCTGCTGAGGTCATGATAATGCATTTGAAATGTGTCCAGCACTCCTCTAGATCATCAGCTTGCATAAGATATTCAGCCCGCCTCACTTTTTCAGTTACTATCTCTCTATATTTTTGATTGTAACTTTGCTCCTTGAGCTGAAAGGTTCTGATCTTGTACTTTCGAGGCATTTGTTTCCTACTATTTGGCTTATACTTTTGAGTTTTCAAAGCCATTTTCATTAATAGCAAGTGGTGTTTACCACTATCAATTATTGTTGGTCCTCTCATTACTCTAGAATCTCTCACTCTGTACCTGTTTTAACAATGATGTAGTCAATAATAGATCTATCATTTCTTGATGTTACTCTTCACTCTTGTGAACCGGTGAATGTCTCTATGTGGGAAATGTGTATTTGTCAGAACCAAATCATTATTCACACACAATTGTAGCAGCCTCTTTCCATTGTCATTGGACACATTTTCCCCTTGTGCTTCAACTGCATGTGCTCCAGGTATGATCTTCTTTCCCACTCTGTCATTCATATCCCCCATTATCACAACCTCTCCTTTTGCTTGGTCTATTGTTTTTTGTAGCATCTCATAGAAATTATCCTTTGTAACAGAAGTTTCATCCTCATTTGGCCTATAGACAACTATTATTGTGAATAATTCATCACCTACAGATGTGTCTACTGTTAAGACTCTTTCATCTATAAATTCCCATTCTTTTATGTTGCATTGCTGTTCTGGATGAATCATGATTCCAACACCCACTCTGGCTCTCCCACTTATTGGTACACCATTGTAGATCAATGGAAAATCATCCTCAAGTTCCATGCAGCCTTGTCCCTTCTTTTTTGTTTCTGTTAGTGCCAAATATCCATCTTTCAATAGCTTTATTTCATTTATCAGTTCTACCTCCTTCCCCGCCAAACCCCCGACATTCCGAGTTCCAAAGTTGATAAAATCCAATCTGTGCCAATTCTTTATCCGATAAATCCGTTTTCTCTCGATTTTTGCTTCTCTTAGTAGGTTAGATTTCAGATGCTTGGGGAACTGGCCCAAGGCATCCTAGCTTGATGGTAGGGCCGCTACCTAAGCCTTCAAGCAGGCTCCTTTTCTCTCAGGGTTTGTTCCCTTAGCCTTTGGTATTCCACTGAATCCTTCTGCAAGTAAGCAGTTTTTAGAAAAATAACAGGAAAATTAGGAAAACGAAAAGTTTGTCAAGGAAGACAGATAGGAGAGAAAGTTTGTGCGTGACTTTTTGCACATGACTTTTTGGATCCATCAAGTCACGCACATAGGAGAGGGTGGCTCAAAAGCAAAGTCAATGGAAAAACAGCCGCCCTATGATTCAAGCTCTCCGGAGCAGAAGGAAGATAAGAAGGGATTTGGGAAGAAGGGCTCCGGAGTGGGTGTCTGCAGTTGCATGAAGCAGCTGGGCGATGGAATCCCCAACCCCGACGCCATTACATAGTTATATAACAGCCATACAGAATGATGTTAAGACTAATGTAAGACACTCTTGGAACTACATAAAAAACAAAAGAGCAAATAATACTGTACTTAGCGAATATGAATTGAATGGTGTTAAGATTCCTGTTGGTGAAGTACCACAGCAATTTGCAAACTATTTTGCTTCAGTTTATAGCAATGATGTCTCATTTTGCTTTTTGACCTTGCTGAAACAGATGCTGAAATCAGTAGCACAGTTGATAGCTTTGATATAAAAAATATAACTGTAGATGAGGTTGTTGAATCCATTAGGAATTTGAAACAGACAACATTCCACCGTATATAATCAAGGGCTGTTTGTGAATTTTGATCAATCCTCTTCAATATTTATTCAATCCCACCATTGACAAAAACAGATTCCCAAGTAGATGGAAAGAAGCAACAGTGACTCAAAATCCCTAAAGACGGTAAATTGAACAACTTATCGAATTAATAACAATTAATAATTGAAACATATATAATTTGAACTCAACTGCGAAAATAATTGAATGTATATTGTATAAACGTATCTACAATCATTTTAAATCAATAATATCTGAAAATCAACATGGTTTGCTGACTAAACGTTCAACACTTAGCACTCTTCCATTGTTTACTAATTTTGTTCCTGCAAACCTTGATAGAGGCTCACGTACTGATGCCATTTACCTTGATTTTTCTAAAGCCTTCGATAAAGTAGACCACAAAACCCTTATACAGAGAATGTTTGCCTTAGGATTCAGATCTGAATCTGTAGCCTTTTTCCATTCATACCTACTTGATCGATTGTTTTTTGTACTCTTCAACAATATTAGATCAGGGAAGTTTTCTAGTAATTCAGGAGTACCTCAGGGTAGCAACTTGGGGCCGCTTCTGTTCCTACTATTAATACAGTAACTATATTACCCACAGTATGGCCATTGACTGTCACGCTCCTGATTGGTTAGCTCGGTCACATGGTACAAATCCGCCATTAAGATTCCAAATAAACTTTCAAGTCCTATCTTATAGCATCAGTATCAGTTCAGAATTCAATGAGAGAAGACATAGCTCGATCGAGCTCCCTTATCAGCTTATCCAACGGGCCTACTTTTCGTTCAGTTAAATCATGAGTAATTGTGTCAAATGTTCGAAATCGGTTTCTAGAAACTCAAAGGATAAAATCGAATGTGAAATGTGTCGAGTGTTCTATCACGGGTCGTGTGTGGGGTTGAACGAGACTGAATTGAGTGTTCTGGCGGAGCAGGGAAGATCTTGGTTGTGTTCGCCGTGCAATCGTAAGCGTCGATTTAGCCGTAGCGACACTGGTGTGAATGATTCCGAGGACGTTAAGGAAATGATAAGATTGCTGGGTGAAAAAATTGATAGAGGGCTCAAGCGTCTAGAAAATGATCTTGGAAGTTCACTTAATACGTGTCACGAGAAGTTAGATGAGAACTCTCAATTGTTGATGGCTCAGAAGGCGATTATTCATAAGCTGAATGAACTCATTGATTCTCTGCGTCAAAAAAACCAAAACCTTTCCAAGCGAGTGAGTGAATTGTAGGAGCATCTTGATAACGCTGAGCAGTACTCCAGATCTAACACCCTGGAGATTTTCGGCGTTCCTACCTCTCAAAATGAAGACGTGACGCAGACTGTTATTGGTGTGGGTAAAGCGTTGGACTTGAAAATAACAGAGGATATGATTGATGTATGTCATCGCTTGAAGCCGCTAAATAACTGGCCGTCATCGGGGATAATCGTACGCTTTGTTCGCCGTACAGTGAAGGAGGCGTTTTTGGCGAAGCATCATGTTAAAAGAACATTATCACATGGCACACTAGACACATGGGCTTGGCTATGGACTCTCTCATCTACATCAATCAATCACTCAGTCAACGTAAAAGGATAATATTTGCGAAGGCTAAAAAGGTAAAGAGTGAACGTGATTTTAAATTTCTGTGGATTGACAGATCTGGCAATATTAGGATAAGAAAAAGTGAAGGTACTATGATTCATACTATCAAATCTGAAATTGACATTGCTAAGCTCGCTGATAATGCAGTCTAAATCAATAGTTATCTGGATTCGTATCAATAAATACTGGATTCTGAATGCTCTATCAGCATTCTAAGAACTGATATGATTATTGTTAAATTGATTACTGATAGCTCTGTTTTTGAATCATCTTCTTTATCTAACTTTGTTTCTGTTGTTAGCTTTGCTGTTTCTGATTGCTATGATATTGTTTTTCCTCTAGAAGTATGTATAGATTGTTATTAGTGATTCTCGTGTTGTTAGTTTAATTTATCAAAATACGCGTGGTTTGCGTACTAAGTAACATGCTCTGTACCAAGCTGTGTTAGCTGATTCTTTCGATTTTGTCACCTTGTCTGAAACATGGTTAAATGGTGAAATTCATGATGGAGAACTGTTTGATTACCGTTATAGAGTATTTAGATGTGATAGAGATAGCACTATGTCAGGTAAACGGTGGGGTGGCGGTTTTCTCTTGGCTGTTAACACGAAATGGTCAGCTCAACTCATTTTTAGAAATGCAAGTGCTAGGTATGAATCGTTGCTTGTTAAATCAACATTGATTAATGGTAGGGTTATTTATATATGTATTGTTTACTTTTCTCCCAATGCTGGGATAGATGACTATATTAATTTTTTTGATTATTTCGAAACAAATGAGGTTGTTTGTTCGTCTTCTGTTTTAGTGTTGGGTGATTTTAATATCAATGAAATTAATGGGTTCAACTATAATTTGAGTAATAGTTCACACAAATGCAGAGCATTGTTCAATTTCATGTCATTTTTTGATATGAAATCGTACAACAATGTATTGAATGCAAGTTTCAAAACTCTGGACTTGGTGCTTGCAAATTTTTCTGTAGATGTTCTGCGAGAAAACGTTCCTTTACTCCCTGAGGATCTTCATCATCCTTGTATAGGAGTAAATTTTGTTTTAAGAAATACCCCCTTGCCTTTGCCTGTATACTCGTCTTATCATAATTTCAAAAAAGCTAACTTCCTTGAACTCTACCGGACGCTCTGTAACTCGGATTGGCACGCACTGTATCACTTTCAGGATGTTGACTTAGCAGTTGATCATTTCTATGAAATTATATACAGAGCCTTCTCATTGCATGTACCAAAATCTAATATAATAATTAAATCTAAATTCCCCTCATGGTTTACTGGAGATATTATTCAATTAATCAAGCAGAAAAAAAAATGTGCACGAAAAATGACTTTTTCTAGATATTACCGTAGTAAATTTGTTGAACTGAGAGCCACTATTAAAATTAGAATCAATAATTCTTATAAAGACTATATAGCTAATCTACAGAGTAATATAGATTCGAATATTAAACATTTCTGGAACTATATTGGTAGTAAAAAGGAATCTAGATCAAAGGGCGATTGTTTGGAAATGGATGGGGTTAAGTATGTTGGTGCTGATGTGCCAAAGGCATTTGCGCATTATTTCTCATCCATCTATGATGTCATAGGAGGTGATCGCGATAATGCTGCTGCTCAACATGTAAACCGCAATAACAGTAATCGTAATTTCGATTTACCAGTACTGACCATTCCATACCTTTCAGCCAATCAAGTCAATTCCGCAGTTGATGGACTTAAGGCTACACGTTCAGTTGGACCTGATGGCGTTCCTGCCTACATTATAAAGGGTTGTAAGAATATACTTATTGAATCACTGCGATTTATTTTCAATTTATCTTTGAAAACTAATAAATACCCCACGAAATGGAAAACTGCCTGAATAACACCAGTTTTCAAATCAGGTCAACCAAATATAATTTCCAATTTTCGACCTATTTCTATTTTGGACTCTCCTGAAAAGGTCTTTGAATCTGCTCTATACAGAATAGTTTTTGATCATGTGAAGCATGTAATAACCCCTTTTCAACATGGCTCCATGCCCAGTAGATCAACTGTGAGTAATTTGCTGACTTTCACACAGTTTGTTTCCTCTCACCTTGACATGCAAGGCCGTGTAGATGTAATATATTTAGATTTCAAGAAAGCATTTGATTCAGTTGATTTTAATGTATTATTAGATAAATTAATTATGTACGAGTTTTCACCTGACTTAATTGAATTATTTCGTAGCTATTTGGTTGATAGAGTTTCC
The DNA here is from genome assembly GCF_014356525.2 of Nilaparvata lugens. NCBI lineage: Eukaryota > Metazoa > Arthropoda > Insecta > Hemiptera > Delphacidae > Nilaparvata > Nilaparvata lugens. The sequence continues at coordinate 35,671,093 of NC_052518.1, forward strand.
CAAGTGAAGTACAATAATCACACATCTGAAAACTATGATAACCCCACCTGAGTCCCACAAGGATCTAATCTTGGACCTCTTTTGTTTCTTCTTTTAATTAATGATCTCCCTGATTGCATTAAAGAATCTGAAATCTTGATATTTGCAGATGATGTAAAACTTTACAGGTCAATAAAAAGCATTGATGATTGTGTCAGATTGCAGGACGATCTTGATCGAGTTAACCTTTGGTGTTGTCAGAACAGACTCAAGTTGAATGTATCTAAAACTAAATTCATGGTGTATACAAGGCAGATGAATTTTCAGCACCATTTATATACATTGGGAGGTGACAATCTTGAGTGTGTTAATAACATCCGAGATCTTGGAGTTATCATGGACCCAAGGCTTGATTTCAAGAACCACATTAACTATACCCTAGGTAGTGCTAATAAATTACTGGGTTTTATATTTCGCAATACCATACCATTCACTAATTGTGATGTTAGTTTAAGAATATTCAATGCACTAGTTCGCAGTAAACTTGAATATGCTGCAGTAGTTTGGGGGCCTTATAATGTGACAGACATTCATGAAATTGAAAAAATTCAAAATAGAATTCTGAGACATCTATACATAAAAAAATTTAATCGCTTTTGTCCCTTTAATTTTCCAACTAGTGAGTTAAGATCGATATCTAAAGTGCACTCTCTAGAATTACGCAGATCTGTAAATGCTCTATTGCTATTATTCAACATTTTAAATCATAAAGTTCATATTCCATCATTCATAAATTTATTGAATTTCAATGTACCTTATGCTAGGCCTAGAAAAAATATATTGTTCAACATCCCTTTTGTGAGAACTACTCATCACTATAATTCGTTTCTTATTATAAGTCTAAGATTATATAATACTTTGAATGAACATATAGATCCGTTTTCGAACTCATTTAATGTCTTTAAGAAAAATTGTGAAATGAATATTTATCTTGTAGCTCGTTTGAGTCATGAAATGTTATGAGCTCTGGCTGGAACTCTTTTTGTTTTCTTCATCTTTATTATTAATTTTTATTATTATTTCAATTTTTGATTTACTTTTTATAGTAGATGGGAAACCCGGTTTTTGACGCTTTTTTTATGACTTTTCCCCCCCTCACCCCTCCCCCCGCACCCATCCTACCTTCCCCCCTTCCCCCCGCACCCATCCTACCTTCCCCGCACCTTCTGCCGCACCCGCCCCCTTAGAAGAACCTCTCTCTCTCTCTCTCTCTCTCTCTCTCTCTCTCACACATCTCTCTCTCTTGTCATGCTCTAGTTAGAAGGAGAGGAAGATGATACTCTCTCTCTCTCTCGAAGAAGAAGAAGAAGAAGAAGAAGAAGAAGAAGAGAAGAAGAAGAGAAGAAGAAGAAGAGGAAGAAGAAGAAGGAGAGGAAGATGATACTCTCTCTCTCTCTCGAAGAAGAAGAAGAAGAAGAAGAAGAAGAGAAGAAGAAGAAGAAGAAGAAGAAGAAGAAGAAGAAGAAGGAAGAAGAAGAAGAAAGAAGAAGAAGAAGAAGAAGAAGAAGAGAAGGAGAAGAAGAAGAAGAAGGAGAAGAAGAGAAGAAGAAGAGAAGGAGAAGAAGAAGAAGAGAAGAAGAAGGAGAAGAAGAAGAGAAGAGAAGAAGAAGAAGAAGAAGAAGAAGAGAAGAAGAAGAAGGAGAAGAAGAAGAAGAGAAGAGAAGAAGAAGAAAGGAGGAAGAAGAAGGAGAAGAAGAGAAGAAGAAGAAGGAAGAAGAAGAAGAAGAAGGAGAAGAAGAAGAAGAAGAAGATGAAGAAGAAGAAGAGGAAGAAGAAGATGATAATGATGATTCTCTCTCACACTTTCTCTAGGTGGAAGAAGAAGGAGAGGAAGAAGACTCTAGTTATGCTCCATTTAATCTATAGATAGTCACGGTCTATTTCAATTAGTCTATTACTGACAGATTTAAGTGAAATGTCCTTGGAAGTAGAATATGGAGAATGAGAAATTCAATGACTCTAGTGCTGACAGATTAAAGTGAATCTATTTTGGATGTAGAAGAATGGAGAATGAAAAATCCAATGACTCTCCTGCTGACAGATTAAAGTGAATCGAGTTTGGAAGGAGAATGAGAAAAAGGTTACTATCAACAAGTGAAACAATAGATCTTACTGACAGATTTAACTGAAACATCTTACTTCCAATTGTGAGATTTTTACTGTGGAGAAGAAGAATGAGAAATCCAAGACTCTCCTACTGACAGATTTAACTGAAACATCTTACTTCTAACTGTGTGATTTTCAACCAAAGTGATTCGAGTTTGGAAGGAGAATGAGAAATTCATTTCATCTTACACCCAGATTTAACTAAGTCATCTTTGTCTAACTGACGGATTTAAGTGAAACAATAATAATCATATTCAAAAAATTTATCATGCTATCATAGAGAGAACAGAGAAGAAATAGTCACTTTCAAAAAGAGGAAAGGAGAAGAATAGGAAGAAGTGTGAGAATAGAGAAGAAGTACTCGCTTTCTTTCAACCAAAGTGAATCGAGTTTGGAAGTAGAATGAGAAATTCAATAGCTCTACTGTTGACAGATTAAAGTGAATCGTGTTTGGGAGGAGAGCTTCAACTGAAACATTTTTGTCCAACTGACAGATTTAACCAAGACATCTTTCTCTAACTCACAGATTTAAGTGAAACAATAATCACATTCAAAAAATTTATCATGCTATCATAGAGAGAACAGAGAAGAAATAGTCACTTTCAAAAAGAGGAAAGGAGAAGAATAGGAAGAAGTATGAGAATAGAGAAGAAGTACTCGCTTTCTTTCAACCAAAGTGAATCGAGTTGGAAGTAGAAGAAGGAGAA